>NC_056728.1:1657764764-1658032264 GCF_019279795.1 Protopterus annectens | reverse complement strand
GTTCATATACATGCATCATATATAGGTTATCAATTTTCCATGCAGTAGCTCTGGAAACTGTTTAGACTGTTTGTTATGTACACTCTTTGCTTCAACCTGCAATGAGTTGTTCTATCCCACCCCCAAAAAAGACTACAGAATGCAGATTTAAACACTATGACCACTAATATGGCATTTGAGATTTTATATACATAGTTGTTTACTTTTCTTTTTTGCTTTCTACATGAACATAATTATGTACAATACTTTCTGTCTAGTTTGAGAAAAAAGCATTTGCTTCACAAGGTCAGAAGAACAAAAAACAGTTTAAGTACTTTGGTCAGTGTGAAGGTGTGCTAAGTTAGCTTTTTAAAATGTTGTAATTTTGTACCACTTGAAATCTCAGAATATTTTGCCCTAAGGAGCACAGGGAAAAAATCAGCGTATGATGAGACTTCCATAAAATACTGTTCCATTTACACAACTTATGTTTAATTGTTTCATAACATTTTGCAGCTCAGGTGCTAAGTGAAGACATGATGCCTACAAAATAGGTTTGGTAACAAACCATTTTGTCCTGGGACATCTTCAGAGTGTGGTTAGATAAACATATTAGTAGGAGTAAAGAAGGGGGGGGTTAAATGTGGTTAAATGGGAAGGAGGGATGATTGGGAGGAAATGAGGTATGGATAGGGAGGTGCTTAAGGGGCTTATGCAAGTGTAACTGGGTAAGGAATCACATTTTGGCATGAACTTGCTACCCACCCTCCCTCTTTTTTGGTGATATAGTGGGGATTGTGGTTATTTGTCATTGGGTAGGGCAGAGAATAGGGACAGGTGTGACCTCTTCTGTTCCCCCTCTAGTTTTTGGATGGTAATTCCAATGAATTGGGAAAGGAAAGTGACTATTTGAAGATGGCTCGATAAATAAGCAAGCGAGGGCAAGGACACTGCTTATTTGGTTGGATGTTAATTCAATAAGTGGCAAATAAAGTGAGTAATGGGATGTTGCTTCATAAGTAAAATAAGTGGGATGTGCAATTCAATAAATGGTAATGAAGTGAGCAGTGGGACGCTGCTGCACAAGTAAGAGAGTGGAGGTATGGGCGCTGCTTACTGGGTCAGGATGAGCAAGGTCATGCTGTCCTGATTAACATCACAGGGATGTGGATATTGGAATTCAATCAGCTATATTGTGTTTCAGTTCTAATTAATAAATATTGGATAACAAAGTTATGTTTATGAAAATTTAATAAAGGTCGTCAAATGACATTCGGTGTGATGTGTTTATTGAAGAGGACCGGGACAACATGCCTTTCTATCTTTGCTGGTGTGTAAAACTTCTGCTATTGGTTACTGCCCACTTCAGTGATTTTATAGCATTCTGGAATGGAATTTTAATAGGCATATATAGCACATAAAGTACTATGAAATTATTTTAGGCCTATGTTTTGTAATTTAAAATAGCAATTCTGCTGCTCCATGGTATGTGTGTTAAGAATATGTTTTATTCTGATGCATTATTTAATGCCCATTGCTCTTAGATAAGTGAAAACTGATATGAATGCAAATATTTTCTGCTGAAGACTACATTAAACACATGTTAAAAGAGCAGATTATTAAAAAAAGAAAGATAAAAAAGGAAAATAACCTAATGCCTTTATTAATTATTGCAGTTATTGCAATCATTTATCATTGAATTGTGTTGTTCAAAAGCTGCTCATTGTGAGATTTCATTTAATGTCCTTATCTATAAATTATATGTACAACTGTGGTGCAGAGGACCAAGTATTCTGCTTGTAGTAGGAGTTACGGATTTCTTCATCTAGGCCCCAAATGATTAGTTGAGCGGTGCACTGCCATAACAGAGGCTGGTGCTTTTATTTTATGAAGAATTTAGAGACAGTTTTAGAGAGAAATTTTGACATATACAAAAGAAAACAGACATCTGTGCAAGTGAGAAATGCATTGCTGGTAGAAAAGAGGAAACAAAGGTGATTATCAGAGTGAAAAATGCATATACAGATAAGGTTACTGAAGAACATTGGCTGAAATCAAAGATAATTCATCCACATTGACAGAAGACGTGTAAGACTGGAAATACCCTGCTAGAGGTATGTAGTAATAATTCAATGTATATTAAATACTCCTTGCTCAGATAAGAAAACATGGCAAGATACAAGAGCAGAGCAGCCTAGAGTAAAATATGGCAAGGCTGAACATATAGGAATATCATGTGTGATAAAAAATAAGAAGTGATTTACATGTGGGGTGAGGAATGGGCAGCCCAAGCCAGTGTTAAAAGATTTGGCAGTGTGCTCTCTGGCACCTAACCTGTTGTGACCAACATGCCACTACACTAAGTGTTGAGTACACTGCTGATTGGTGTGATCACCTCAATATGACCTAATGCCTGCAGTAGAAGGTTTGTATTTATTTGTTTAGCAGGACAAGCAGAATGGCACTAGAAATGGTACAAATGCCATATGCATGGAAATTCTTATCATGTATCCTATATAGGCTGGCTGCAATGCAGAACAGTGAGCCTTTGGAACCTGAAATGTGTTTTGGTTAAAATGCTAATGATAGCATGCAGGCAGCCGCAATCTCAAAGGGTAAAGATATACAGGCAGGAAAGTTGAATTTCACGTGAGTATGTGTGTTTATATGTGGGGAGAAAACCTGTTATTACATGATTTCACTTTAGTGTAATGAGCAAACTGAGTTCCGTGTTGTGTACTGTGGCAACTTGCACATCCTTAAGCAGTTTTCATAAAAGTGTAGAGCATATTTGGAGAGCAACACCTACCATTTAGGTTGCTGGAAGTACATAGAAGCAAGCTTCATCTTCCACTGGTGCCAGAAGCTACTGCCTATCTCATTAATTTAAAAACTTTGTGGAAATAGAGTTATTAGCCACTGAAGGGATGACACGGATTAAGGTCATGTGCCATTAGTGAGCTGCTTCATGTAGTTCAGATATCTTCAGCCTCATGAGAAAATGCTTCTGGGCTGCATGTGAAACATTCCATGGGGATCACTGTTGTACTCCCAGTTGACAAATACAGATATACAACCAAAAAAATGTTGGTGCTTCTTCCTCGTCTTCAGGAAATCATACCTTACAGGGTGAGAGTCCCTATCCACTCAGAAAAATTAACATCTGTTTGTATTGCTACCTTCATCATTAAAAGGAGCACAAAACCACCACTATCAAGGCAGGTTTACTGCTAATATATTGCTTTATATTGTTGTTGTGTTAGCCTGTTTTTGGTGACCCCATCGCATTTTTCTTTTTTTACAAGACTTGCTGAATCTTGCATTTTGCATATAAGTGAGTCTGCTGTGCACTTCCTCCTGTTGAAACTCAGTGGTAATATATTGTTGATAGTTATACTTGCAGAGTGTAGAGCCTTTATTGTGTAATACTAGCTATGTTAATTTGAAGTAAAAGATGATATTTCTTCTGAGAAGAATCTTTGTACTCTGTTTATCCTGCCAAACCCTTCACCTAGACATCACCTTTTGTGGGTGGTTTTACTTCATATAACTGTTATGTTTTGTCTTTGCTAACTGTTACATTTTTTGTTATCTATAGTTTATTTACTACTTGTTGGGTACTGTGTCTTATATACCCTCTGGCCTTCTATTCCTTCTGCTGCTAGCTGACAAGATATGGTAATCTTCCCGTTTTTCACTCATACCTCTCAATCTGCAGACACTGAACATAGGTACAAAGGCAAAGGCTCTTGAAAAGTAGGTAAACCTAGCCAAAAATCTGGACATCCACTCAGTATAAAATTTGAATAGAAAATTGCACATAACTCTTACCACTTCCAGAAGGAATGTGGGATATTACTCAGAAACATGTTTAAAAAACCGAAAGTGACAAAAATGATGGCAAAATATAAGCACATTATCAAAGAGAATGAGTGTAAAATCTGTAGACTTTAAGAACTAAATTGCAAAATTCTGCCACACAATGTCATTGAATTTTTTTTCTGGAAAGGGAGATGTAAGATGTATGATATTTTGCTTTAGATTATTGCTGCCATTTCTATGTTGATGATGTTGTGTGGTTTTCATTTCAGGGTACGAGACATCTTTAAAAATAACAAGTGATGCGGAAGATTCAGAAAATTGTGTGAAGGGGTAAATCAAACTTGAAAATATGAATATAACTCCAAAATTAGCTTCATCATATACTAGGGTAAATTAGACCTGAAATTAGCAGTGTTCCTTCAAAGTAAGGAAAGCTGACATATCTGCTTACATTGTTAAGTTTTTATCATGTGATTTTGGGCTAATAAGGCAAGTTCACTCATTAGACTGCCACACTACCTCCCAACTTTTTCTGTAATCAGCTGCACCATTCCCTGTTTCTCTCCAACTGCTGTAAACTTATTCCTTAAATATCTTTTGTTTGTCTTTCTCTCTTTATGTTTCTCTCTCCTTATTCCTTTTACCTGCTAAACTAGGTCTTTCTTTATCTCTCTCTCTTTATTCCTTTTACCTGCTAAACTAGGTCTTTCTCTCTTTATCTCTCTCTCTCTCCTAATCCCTTTTACCTGCTAAACTAGGTCTACGTCAGAAGCTGGAGTTTTCAGAAACTCAAATTCATATTGTTGAGATGATATGATCGAGTTTCCAAAAACTCGAACTTCAAAAAATAACAACAATCTACATTTCTGCAGGAAAGCAAGCCCCCCCTGCACCCCACCCCCTGCATATTATATATATATATATAAATTTATATATATATACATATATATATATATATATATATATATATATATATATATATATATATATATATATATATATATATATATATATATATCCCAACTCCGAGATTGCAAAACAGTGGGTAAAAGAGTAAATTTCCTGATCCTCACTGTACTGCGATCTCCATTCAAACACTTCATGATTTTGGAAACTGGATCATATGGTCTTGACCATATCAATTTTGTGTTTCTGAAAACTAGAGCTTCTGATAAGGACCCATTAAACTACATCTTCCTGCCTGAAGTTTGTGCTCTGACTTTTCATCTAACCCTGTTACACCTTCATATCTAGGCTTATAGATTGTTTCCCACTGACAAAAAACATAATTGACAAGCTGACAATTCTGTTTAACCAATAGCATTTTTATTTACCAGGTCATAAGAATTATGTAATGGTTGTCCAATGCATTCTTGAATTCTTTTAATTTTGACTTCATTACTTTTTAAGATAGTCTGTTCCAGTCATAAATGACCTGCTCTTTAAAGCAATTCATCCCTTGAGACCCCTTGAACCATTCATATTATTTCTTCTAGTGTGCCCTTTTTTTCTCATATATACTGTATGTATATATATATATATATATATATATATATATATATATATATATATATCTATGGGTCCACTATGTAATCCCGAAATACTGAAATCCCGAAATTCAGTATTTTGAAATTACATAGCCGGAAACACTAAATGCCAAAACCCGCAGAAGTACAAAATTCAAAATCCCAAAGTTTAGAATGTTGAGTTAGCGCATCTGGTAGTGTGGTGTGTGAATGGATGGGTGGAAGTTTAGGTAAGTATGTATGTGCAAGTGTGTTGAATATAGGCTTTAGTGTGTGTAAGTGTGTGTTGTGAGTGTGATGTGTGTGTTTGAGGGACTGTAAAATGTGTGGGTGTGAGTTGCCTTTGTGTCTGTGTGATCTTGGAGTTAGACTATTTAAGTAGAGCGGGTGGGGGGCACAGCCCACCCACATGGGGGTGCTTATCTGTAGTAAAGGATTATATATTTGATTGTAGGGGGAAGTTGTGTTTATGTTTATGTGTGTGCTGTATGTGTAGTGTACGTTCGGGATTTTACATTTCGCAGAAGAGAGTCAGTGAGGGACTCTGCCTAACCTGGACTGGGATTTTATTCCAGAGTGAAGGGAGCCTCTGGGTTATGAATCTGTCCCTCCAGCATGTCCTATTTATTTCAGTGCTGAGGTTCAAGTCTCTCGAGCACGTAGCTCGATGGGATTTGGATTTTCTGAGGTGCAGTATGTCCATTAATTCCGGGTTGGACATGGCTTTATACGTCAGGCACAGATCACCTCTGAGCAGGCTGTATGCCACTGAGTAGAGCTCGAGTTTCTTTAACTGGGCAGCATATGGCATCTGTTTGAGCCCTTTGATCCTCTTGGTGAGGTACTTTTGGGGTCTTTCCAGTTGCTGCAGGTGTCTGGTAAGGTACATCCCAAAAGGGGCATTGTACTCAATTATGGGCCTGATGAGGGATGAGTAAAGAGGCCTGATGACCTCCCCTGATCTAGATGTGAATCCCTTCATGATTAGGTGGGCTATATAAAATGTTTTTCTAACCACTTTGGCCACGTGGTTGTCAAATGAGAGATTGCTATCAACTTGGGTCCCCAGGTCCCTAATTACTTCTTCTGTACTTAATGGATTACCACCTATGTGGTAATTTGTGGGCACTTTGTTTTTGCCAAAGGGGATGACTATACACTTTTTGGCATTTAGCTTGAGGCCATGGCTCTGGCACCAGTTGTCTGTTTCTATGAGGCCCTTTTGGAGGATGCTTGTGTCGGCTGGAGAGTCAATTATGGCACTCAGTTTGCAGTCATCTGCAAACTTGGCCAGCCACAGTCCTTCCATGTTGGCCTGTATCTCCGAGAAATATATACCGAATAAGAGAGGTCCCAGGACTGAGCCTTGTGGGACACCACTTGTAACTGGTTTGGAGTCTGACATGGCTCCAGCAATTCTAACCATGTGGGTTCTGTCCTTGAGCCAGTTTGCAATCCATCTAGTGACATAGGGGTTTATATTTAAGCTGGTGAGCTTATCTATAATGCCTGAGTGGGGTATTGTATCGAAGGCTTTTGCGAGGTCCAGGTAGGCTGTGTGGACCACCTTCCCCTCGTCAATGGCCTTGGTGACTGTTTCAAAGAAATCAACCAGGTTTAACAGGCAACATCTGCCCTTAACAAAGCCGAACTGGGTAGGATCCAGTGTCTGTAGGTCCCCAATGTCTTTAATTTATTTAGGTCAGGGTTACCTGGGTTGATAGAATAATGGATCATTCATTAGTATGAATGTTTTAAGGGTTATTCATTATAAACTACTAATGTCTGTCATTATTGCCTAACCCCACAGTCCCTAATGACTTGCCACTAAATTACCAGAAAGGCACAATATTATTAAAAAAGGAACAAAATTATAAGTCTAAGTTCAGGACATTTACCCAAAATGTGTACAGTTGAGACATATGAAGGTAACCCTGACCTAAATAAATGTACAGAACTAGTGAGATTAGGTGGACAGGTGTGAAGAAAGATGTGATGACAAATGACAAAACATGTATAAGTCAAAAGCATGTACCTCGATAAATGTGATGAATACTTATGGCCTGTGATAGTTAATGTGGAAGGTTAATAGAAACACCATAAATGTGTCCCTCAGGGTGTTATGCAGTGTTGCTGATACAGTGTTCAGTCTCCCACACTCGCATGTGAGTTCTGCCACTGACGGAAAGTGCAAATACCGGCGAACACATAAGGTAGATGATAGCAGAATATGTTTTGATTAGCACCTGTTAGCTTTTGTGAGGAACACAACACTCTGGGCGGGTGTGTCCTACAAAAGGAATGTAATGGCATCTGGCCTGTGATGTCTTCATATATTGTGTGTAGTGGTGTAATAAGATGACATATCTTGTATCAGAAACAGATACATGTTATAGGAAACAGTATTATCGACTATACTACTTCAAGACAAATCTGAAGGTATGAAAAGCGCTGAAGTAGTCAGTTTAGTATTGACTGCAGGTATGTGTTGACTTGTCAAATGTCACAGCTGTACATATAGTTCCTATAGGGCTGTCACCTCTACAAATGATGAAAGTGGGAGCTGCTCTGTAATAATGACAGATGTAGCAGGTCAAAACATACCTACAGCCATGCTTACTCCACAAATAGACATATTAGCACACAGCAAAGCTTAGGCCAGGATTCACAAAGCCTTGGCCGGCATGTACGAGTAGAGTAAGAGTAAAGCAAGGCAAGATGTCTGTCGAGCTATTCAGCAATATCGTGTAGGGGCGTGTAACACAGCCCCTAAAACGAACGTTGCATGGACAATGTTAGGATATGCAAATTACCCCATTTGTAGGTGAAAGCTATGCAAATGATGTAAAATTTGCGATACATGAAACAGTAAGCTGTCCGTGCAAGAGTAGAGTGGATGTACATGGATGTTAACCGAGTAACATTCTGCAAGTAGCTAAACGGAGCAATGTCATCTGCAAATAAAGGATGGATTTAGTTGAAGAAGCATGCCAATGGCCAAATTTAAGGCCAGTGGCATGTTTTTCCATTGGAAATTAATAAAACTCTAGTTGTCCTCCCCCGATCTCCGGTGTTTAAGCATAGCGCAGCGGCGTGAATACGCGCTGCTCGTACAAAACAAGACAAATATGTAAAATATACATACAAATTGTAATGTCAGTTAAAAGTTAGTTCACCATGCAGGTGAATGGCAAGCTGAAGACAACATGGCTACTGAGTAGTGGTTGCTATGTGTGGAAGCGCACTCTCGGATATGTAACCAAGCATTAGTAGGCAATCCTATGCAACTGAGGCTGAGGATAGTGAAGCACAATTTGTCATGCCATATGGGCCAAGCCTCCACAGTGTAAGAGTAGGTTAAGGGGACTATCAGCATAGAAGATAGGTGACATCATGAGTGTGTATGTATAAAACACTGTAATCGTATTGGAGCAGTGTGTCACATGTTTGCTGTCAGTGACTCATCAGTGGAAGAGGCGTGTTATGATTTATCCTAGGTAAACGGTGTACGCCATGGATATCACTGAAGTTTCTTGCAAACCTGCTGAAGTGTGCTTGCGCCCGTGCACACCTGTAAGACCGAGTAAGCATGTTTGCATGCATGTCTGCCCATGTGCACGTGCTGAAGAATGAGTAAGCTAGTGTAAGATTGTTGAAGCCCGTGTAATGTCGTGTAAGCTAGTGTAAGTGTTTGTACGCATGTATAAGCCTGTGTGTGCGTGTGGAAGTGGATGTGCACTTCACTGTGCTCCTATGTGCGGTGCTGCTCACTGTGGACACAGACAGTGAAAAGGAAGGTAAACAAATAGCAGTAAGTTAACCAAGGAGAACTACCACAGCTAGCAGGTGAAAACAATCAGACTGAGTATATTACACAGCCAGTACAGTAGGCCAGCACAGCACAGCACGTACAACTCTACAAACAGCATTCCACCATGTTTTCTCAGACACACTGCAACACTGTAGTACACTAAGAGAAGTGAAAACTGTAAAAGCTTAACTGAGACAACATAATGTTAGGGGCTGCCATTGCTATTATACGTCAACATATGCAACATGTGGAGGGTTGTGCCAATGTGAATACTGCTCAGCAACACACAGTGAGTAGATGGAGAAGAGTGTGCAGGCACAGGGTAACCTACCAGGGGCTACATGAGCTGGAGACAGAAGAGCACTACAGAGTGGACAGAGACCTCCTGCAGAAGATTGTGGAGCCGTGCAGGCCATGTCTCAAACACAGAACCAACAGAGGGAAACCTGTCCCAGTGGAAACCAAGGTATGTGTTGCCCTAAGGATACCAGCATCAGGTACCTTCCAGAGATCAACTGGTGATATGATGTGGATTTCACAAACATCAGCATCCAGAGTACTGCACCAGTTCATGAATGCCATGTCAGCACATGTCAGTGATCATGTATATATCCCAAATTCCCGTGAGGTATTGGGCAGCAATATGTGTCTTTTCCACACAATAGTGGAATACCCTGAGTACTGTGTGCAATACACTGCACGCACATATGCATCAAAGCACCAGCCAGTGAGTGTGGTAGGGCCTACATCATCCATAAGGGCTTCCCCACCATGAAGTGACGGTTTGTGTGTGATGGCCAGCCCATAATACTGAATGTGTGTGCTGGATGCCCTGGAAGCTGCAATGCTTCCTATATGTGGCATCTGATGCAGCTGTACAAAACATTTGGCAAATGGGACAACCCTCATGGTCACCTAGTAAGGGATGCTGGATGTGCAGTTCAACTGTGGCTGATGACACACATCAGAAATGCACACGCACATGAACAGGAATGCCATAATGAGGCACATACACAAACAGAAACTTTAATCTAGCATGTGTTTGTGTCGCTCAAGTCACAGTTCTGGTGCCTGGACACATTTGGTGGAGCATTAAAGCACTTGTCAACTACATGTACCAGAATTGTCTGTGGCCTAGGTCATCTGTGTCTCACACACACACACACACACACACACACACACACACACACACACATGACAGTTTATATAAATAGTGTGAGTGACTGTTCATGTATGTGTATTACTACAGAACAGTTCAAACACAGCAAAATCTGTCAATAATGGACATTCATCATAGTTGCACAACCACCTTGGAGGATATGCATGCAGAACTCTCATTGCTTATGTGATACAGTGATGTACTTCAAAATACCATTGTAAATGCAAATATCAAATGACAAATGACATAGCACTTGTCTATATGTACACATTGTTACCCATTATACATATTGGGGTGTAATACCTATGTGTTACTGTTGGTATAGTATGTATAGTAAATGTGGATAACTAACTCTTTTTAGCCTTATAGGTTTACAGCATGGGTTGGATAACACGTATCTGTCTGTATGATACCCTTGTGTAGAATAACTGTGTCATGTGCAGAATGCATTGTAGGCCACAGTATGAATTCCCAGATGTGGACAGGAATATCCCAATTGTCTTTGCTTGTAACTAACATGGCTATATGTCAAACAGTAATGGTCCCAGCAATGTGTGGCGGCCAATACCAATGCGTACTGGTATAGTATAGTATATGTAGGATCCACATGCTACTGTGTGTCCTACATGTGTGGGTCAGTTGTGAAGACATCATATAACAATTGGTTATTCAGACTGTTGAGGTCGTGTCTACTACCATAATGCAAAACAATCAAAGATAGTAACAGTATCACCCACAGCACTGTGTAAAACCATAGCAAGTGTAGACAAGTACAACAATATGTACAGTATAATGCATACTGGCCACCAATAGAAACTATGAAGTGTTAACAGTGTGTAATACAGGGCATGTCACCATTCCAATGTGTCCACTATACATGTACATGCAGACAGTGCACCTTCACCATGTTCACATATAAATACATGAATATCTGTACTACACACATCACACACGTACTGCACACTCTGAAACATATGCTGCCAATACTACACACGTCAGTCAAATGGCACATGGATGGATAATACATCTTCAGAATTAACAGTGCTGTACACTATACTACATTGATGATCATAGCTATAATACATCATGCCTGCTTACATACACCTAGAAGGAAATCCCACTTTGTGTTAACAACATTCTAACATTATTACAGTGCTATGAAACCACCCTGTGCATCAGCACCATGTTAGTCTGTACCTGCATCAATGTTACACATTACAAGAGGTGGCACAGGTGTCATCATATGCACAGGGTATGTAGTTTCTTTTCCAGAGCCTGTCATTGAGCCATCCAATCAACATGTATGTATCTGTGTGTGTGTGAGGGACAACAGGTTTTGCATGGCCCAATGTTGATGCAATGTGTGTGTGTGTGTGTTATCCCTAGCTGTTTGTTTTATGTGTGTGTCTGCATGTACACAGTTTCAGCATGTGTCAGCCATATACTGGAGGTTGTGGGACAGTCACAGACTGTACCTGCCAGGCTGTACAGATCGCCATTTCTGCATTTCTCCATGCATTCAACAATATTCCAGTCCTGCACCTGGCAATGTATACACATAGATTCTTGGGATCTGTATCACAACCTGTGGATAAACGGGTGTCAGTAATGCAAACCTCATTTGCATAGTATTGTCATTTAATACATAGTTATATGAGCCATACTCATCCTCCAAAGTAATAACCACTGCTGACTGCTGCTGAGATGTGCACACGACCATTTAAAGCTGCTGTACTATCATTGTTTTCAATGTCCCTTGTAATACCCAGCAACAGAATAACTGGTCACTACACAACTATAACCCAGGATCACTACAGCACACAGTATGTGCACTATCACAGAGCCATAGCAAATTTATATACATCCAAGGTGATCACGAACAGATAATGCAGCACATTAAATAGTGCTAACATCCACATACATATTACAAATATATATATATATATATATATATATATATATATATACACACACACACACACACACACACACACACACACACACACACACACACACACACTTGGCAGGGCTGGGAGATGAACATACACCTAACTACCTTGTCACACTACAGCATTACGCATTTACAGAATGTGCTACTGAGACTACTGAACACAGCACTCCCAGAGGCATACTTCTAGGTGGGTGACATCATCCGCAAAGGCAAAGACGCCGATAGGGAATGTATGTGTTGTGAGGCATCTAAAAGCATTACTGTGTCCCCAGGCAGCTGGAAACACATACACACACACATACACTTGGCAGGGCTTGGAGTTGAACCTACACCTAACTACCTTATCACACTACAGCATTACGCATTTACAGAATGCGCTACTGAGATTACTGCACACAGCACTCCCAGAGGCATACTTCTAGGTGGTTGACATCATCCGCAAAGGAAAAGATGCCGATAGGGAATGTATGTGTTGTGAGGCATCTAAAAGCATAACTGTGTCCCCAGGCAGCTGGAAGCACACACACACACACACACACACACACACACACACACACACACACACACACACACACACACACACACACACACACACACACACTTGGAGTTGAACATAACATAACCTTATCACACTACAGCATTACGCATTATTAGCACATTTACTTACAGAATGTGCTACACAGCACTCCCAGAGGCATACTTCTAGGTGGTGCCTATCGTGTGGACAAAGAATCAAAGATGAAAAGATGGGAATGTATGTGTTGTGAGGCATCTAAAAGCATAACTGTGTCCCCAGGCTGCTGGAAACAGACAAACACACTTGGCAGGGCTGGGAGTTGAACATACACCTAACTACCTTATCACACTACAGCATTACGCATTTTCAGAACATGCTACCGAGATTACTGCACTCCCAGAGGCATACTTCTAGGTGGGTGACATCATCCGCAAGGCAAAGATGCCAATAGGGAATGTATGTGTTGTGAGGCATCTAAAAGCATAACTGTGTCCCCAGGCAGCTGGAAACACACACACACACACACACACACACACACACACACACACACACACACACACACACACACACACACACACACACACACACACTCAAACACACACACATACACACACACTTGGTAGGGCTGGAAGTTGAACATACACCTAACTACCTTTTCACACTACAGCATTACGCATTTACAGAATGTGCTACCGAGATTACTGAACACAGCACTCCCAGAGGCATACTTCTAGGTGGGTGACATCATCCGCAAAGGCAAAGACGCCGATAGGGAATGTATGTGTTGTGAGGCATCTAAAAGCATAACTACCCCACCACTGATGGCGGGTTGTATGTAATTGTTCTGTTTAAAGCCATCATGTAGCATCCCTTGTGGTGTCTGTGATGTGTACCTTGTGGCCCACTGCTGGATGCACAGTTTCTACAAGCTTAAGTATGCTCAGCAAGACATCACTACATAAATACCTTTTCCCACGTTATGCATTGTGTACACTTTTAATTAATGGAAACCAAGCTATACATACAGTAAATAATTAATACAAAACATGCTATACATAAACTTACATACCGAGTGTTCTACATACCTTGTTATTGTTACGGACTTTCGTCTCTTTCTCTCTCACACTGCTTACATGGATATTTTGTATGAGCATACGGTTTGAATGTCTGGCAAGTCTTCCTTATATACGTCGATACCTGTAACATGTGGTTTCCTGACGCCTATTGGTGTTTCTGAGTGACTACTTGCATATCAGCTTTGCAGCTACTCCATTCACCAATTACGCGGCAACAGTGGGGTATAATTGACTTCTCCACTTGGGCGTTGCCCATTTGCCCTACCTTCGGGGAGACGGCCTGTATTGCGTTTTGTTATGTGTAATTGCAACTGCTATGCATAGAGACAAGTATACTTTGGATTCATGTCCCCTGTGGATTGTGTGTGACAGCTAGAGTATGTGGTTCAACATGTGGGTGTACCTGTCATCCCAACATCTGTTAACAGACTATTGCAAACAAAACCTGTAACATCGCTGTTTGTTCCATTATACAATGGCTGCAATTTTGCATGGTGCCTTTAATTGTGTCTCTCACAAGGTATGTTGACGGTTCTGCAGTTGTAATTGACTAACTGGATGTTTGTGCTGTTATTACAGTCTGTATTGCTATAGTTTCTAGTGTGGGGGATGTCGGTGGGTGTACGTAGCATATACAGGTTTGTGGGGCTTGCATTTCTACATATTCCATATATATGTGTGTGGGCTCCGTCCCTAATTAAAGAGCTATCAGTTAGTAGACTTGTGTTACGGGATTGTACATTGGGCCGTTGTTAATTGGTTTCTATATATTATGCAGGTGAGGTTGATACTTCCATACCTCCGGAATTGTAGCGATATGTAAAGGGATATGTCTACATGACAGATATCCCATGTATTTCTGTCCCAGATATTTGCAGTCATTGCGGTTGTGTTGGTAACACAACCTCTTTGCCATGGGTTGCCACCTTTTCATATGGCCATTGTTGGACACTTCCGGGAGACACAGCGGTGTTTACAGGCCAACACATAGCCACGGTCAGTACACGGGATAGCACATACTTTTATCCTCAATACATACCTATTGTTGTTGGACTTTGGCTACTTATCATATTGTATGTAACATTCACGTTTCTTACACACAGGCATAACTATTTAATGCAACTATTACATTATATATGGGACATATTAATGTCCTACTATCTCGGACATTTGCCCTTTGTAATGTTTTATGTCAGGACACACCTGCCCAGGGAGGGGCTGTCCCTCCTAATGTGGGACAGGTGATGACCGTATGCCTATGGCTAGCTATACCCACACCTACCGTAATGGTCTACCTCCGAGTTGGCACTAGCAGACACATGATGCAAACACACACACACATTACAGTCACACAGGGATGCACACGGCACCCTCAACACACACATACACAGACTACAGCACTCACAAACACAGTTGAACACAGTAACTATGTGGACCGCAACACTGGCAGCGGTAACTAATTATCCATTCATATCATCATACTATTACTCGCGGTTGTACTGTTCTCTTTCGGTCTTGCAGCCTCGTGGTTACGCATGTCGGTATGTTACACATTCCATAGTTGGCGGTATACTAATTATTTGTAAATCCAAGGTGTTATGAATGTCGCTGACCTATCTATATATATTTGCAGATATCGCTGAATCCGTATATATCAACATATATCACTCTATTGCCCTTTCTATCTGTATTATATATATGTATATATGTGTACATATATATATATATATATATATATATATATATATATATATATATATATATATATGTATATATATATATATATATAAATATATATATATATATATATATATATATATATATATAGATATATATATATATATATATATATATATATCTGACGGGGAAAGTGACAGGCAAGCTACACCTTTCATTGTGTATTTGTTGGTGTATACTGTTTCCTGGACTCCGCACGTTTGTGTCTGTACCTGTCACATTACACACCTGCCATAGGTTAGGGTTGCCAGCTGTCCCACTCTGCGAGGGACAGTCCCTCTTTGGGCAGTTGTGTCCTGCAAAATATTTGTAAACATGGCAAATGTCCTGTGATTTTAGAACATACTTATTTCATATAGTTTATGTAATAATCGCATAAAACAGTTATTCTGTATCTGAACCAACAAACAGAATAAGTAAGTAAACATTACAAGAATGAGCTCTTATCTAGGCAAAACAATGCAGTTCTGCTTTCTGTACTGGCTGGGTGTATGTGTCGGCCTGCAGACATCTGACGTATGTCCCACATTAGTCATTTGAAGAGGTGGCAACCCTACCATAGGTACATCTTGCCTAGCAATAGTGTTAGGTGATTCTATACATGATTGCGTGTTCTACACCTGGCAGTGGTTGTTTTACCCTTCAGAGCAGGCGCTATTAGTACAGGGGTAAATAATGCTGGTTTCACCTGTTCTGGACATCATTCACCATTCACCATATTTAAACGTCGCTTACCAGCAGTGGGCAATGCATATTCCCGGTAATGTGTGCTAAACATATGATCTGATGACCTGCATCCGACATGCATTACTCGTGCCTTCGGGATTACGTTACATCCCTTGCAGGACGTGGGACCGGGAACATGCACGACGGTCACTGCATTTAACATACGGCCATCTGGGATTTGTACACGTGTTATGTCATTTTGTACATGGAGTATACTACGGCTGTTACTCCATACTGCACTCACATGGGTAACTCAGTTAGTTTACATATTGATGAGTCCAGTTAACGGTATGTCCATGTGATGTTTCCTGGATGTGCTCCAGCATTGGGTATGTATATCACAGTGAGCCACACACAATACTGTGCTACACCTTCAAATGACCGTTGGTGGAGCATGCTGGGGTGACGAATACCTGTCATGGTTACACCCCATGCCTTGACACAACATCCATGATTATATTATGTGGAGCCCCTCATTAATGCAGCAGGGACTCTGTGCTGAATGTCTGCAGAACAGTGCTTACACACGTGCTCCCACAATTGCCTCTGCTCCTCTACGCGACAGTTGGTTACTCAATGTTGTAGCGATAGCAGACACTGTTTGCCCCGTTTGGTGTATGGCCTCTAACAATCGGCCATGTACCTACCGATGTACCTGGGAGCCTATACACACAGCACCACCATATGCTGATAGGCGCATGTACTGTTCAGGTGTTGACATTCCTTGTTCCAGTAGCTGTTGTGTGTACAATGTTTGAGGGCTGCCTATGTAGGATTTACACAGTGGGCCACCTATACATTACAATTTACAGGTGGTCGTGCTTGTGTGCCATCCATTTTACTTTGTGTGGAGGTGGAGAGGTGTGTCAGTCCGTAGGGGCCTACACTGTCAGCGTATGTGCTATACGTTCCCTATTTGCTAAGGCGTAGGCATATTGGGCACTCCTCCGTCTGCCTACTGGGGCTGGCACAGTGTGTTGATGGTCTGAATCCCTCTGTGCCTGTGATGGCATTGGCAAATGCGGTGGGCTATGAGGGCCTTCACCATTTTGTCCCTGCTGCAGCTGTTTCCGCAGGATCATATTATGTAGCATGGCACATACTATGACGATGTGGGCACACATGCCTGGAGATTACTGCAAGGCTCCACCAGATGTGTCCAAGCACCGGAACCGTGATTTCAGCATCCCGAACACACGCTCTATGATGTTTCTGGTTTGTGCATGAGCCTCATTATGGCATTCTTGCATGGGTGTGTGTGCATTTCTGATGGGAGTCATCATCCACGGCTCCAGTGCATGGCCAGCATCCCCCACAAGGTGGCCATGTGGGATGTCCCCCCTGACAAATACCTGATACAGCTGTGAGGCATGCCAGATATGGGAGTCATGGTAGCTTCCAGGGCTGCCAGCACACACATCCATGATTATGCCTTGGGCATTGCACATGACCTGGCAGTTGATGGAGTGGAATCCCTTGTGGTTTAGGTAGCGCCTACCATGCTCACCGGGTGGTGACTTGATTTGTATGTGCATGCAGTCTATCGCATCCAGTACCTCTGGGTAGTGTGCCACACGGTGAAACTGATGCATATTGCTGGCCAACTCCTCCTGAGTTCGGGGGAAGTATATATGCTCATTGGCATGTGGTAACATGGCATCTAGGAACTGGTGTAGTACCCTGGATGCTGATACCTGTGAGATCCCCATTATATCTCCAGTTGGACTTTGAAAGGTACCTGTGGCTAGTATTCGCATGCTTACACATACCTTCGTGTCCACTGGGATGGGTTCCCCTCTGTTATTTCTGGTTCTCAGGCGTGGCCAGCACAGCTCCACTATTTGCTGTAAGATGTCCCTTTCCACCCTGTAACACTCTACTATCTCCAGATCATGTAGCCCCTGGTAGGTTACCCTTGGTCTGAACACACTTCTCCTCCTCCGGGCCTGCGGTGGTTGTCGGCATCATCCTCCACAACACCATCAGTCTCTAACACATGCTGATGAATCACAGCTATGGCAGCTCCCAACATGTACATTTTAAAATTTCCCCGTTGTTTACACCTATGGTGCAGTGTTTGGGAATTCACAGGTGTGTGTAGGGTGCTTTCACACTTTATACTATTGTGCTGTGAACACCGATGATGTCATAGGGTGTGTATGTACAATCATAGCTACAGGGTATCTTATGTGTTTTACTACCGGAACTACTATTGTGGTGCCTTTGGTGTTGAATTACATTTGGCTGCTGTGGATTACCTCTTGACCTTCCCTTTACATTTCTGCACATTCCACCTACCATTTTCTGGCATGCATACGGCAGCCTGCTTTAATTTGTACTTTCCTAGACCTGGCGTATCTTGCGTAATGTGTGCTATTGCCGGTCTACTGTCGGTTTGCTTTGCTCTGATATGACAGATAACCTATCTTTGCAATCCAATGCCTCCCCTCCTTTCTTTGCATTCCAATGCCTCCCCTATCCTGTTTTACAGGTTTCTGCAAGCAGACTTGACAGCTGCCGTCGATTGATTGCCGTGAGTTGATTGGTGTTGATTGCTCATTAGTATGCAAATTACCCTACTTCAGCATTTCCTTCTTTGCTTCCCCTGACCTTCCTGTTTGTGCTATTGTTCGCACTGCATGCATCCGCTTACTGGGTTTCAGGCACGTTTTCATCCCTGTACACATGCGCTTTTGGGCACCATGTGTGCTCTCAACTAAACTATTCTATACCTTCCTCCCCACCCCTGTCTTGCAGCTTTGCTTAGCAACGGCCGGGCCAGATTTGCATTGCTCCAATGTGCTTACTGCTACGGTGGCACACCCCTCTGCTGATGTCATGTATCTCCTCTGAGCCACTCATCGGTGTTATAGCGCTGCACTGTATGGTTCAACCTTCATCCGGCGGGACATTTGCGGTTAAGTATTATCTGCCTCATTTGCATGGCATTGACTACTAATTCATAGTTACCACGCCGAACACTGTAGGAGGCCCTTAGCAACGATTGCACCTTGGTTGTGGTGTTCCGTGCCTACCATTGTGTATTATGGTGTACACCTGATTTGTATTACATTGCGATTTTATGACATTTTTATATATTTTCTTTATGTTCCAGTTTGCGCACACATGCCCTGCGGTTGTACTGTGCATTACTGTGGACATGACATTAAAGTTGTTTTTTTAGGTGTTGTGCATCTTTTCTTATGCCATTGGCTGTGTATTTAGCCATTGGCATATGTTAACTTTGTAATACATGAGTCTGGTCCGCTTCCATAGCTCCGATGTTCTGTTTGGGAAAATGTAAACCGTGTTTTTTGGTTTACATTTCCGTGGGCTTACGCTACACCTGCACCACTTCATGAATCGCTAGATGCCTTCATTTGCATGGTGCGACACTGTGCATGGGGTGATTAGCATACCTATGCCGAGGGCTGCGCAGTTCTGGCGTACACCGGTAGTGCACATGGTATTGGATCGTACCTGAATCGCTCGACGGACATATTTGGCATTATTCCGCCTACGCTACGCCTGCGCCTGGCGCAAGCTTCATGAATCCTGGGGATGGACCCCATACAGTGATGTACACATGAATCATGGATACCAGACATATATATATATATATGTATATGTATATATATATATATATATATATATATATATATATATATATATATATATATAGATATATATATATGAAGATGTAATGAATAATAGATCAATGCCAAAAAGCAAATATAATGCAAATTAAATATTAAGCAATGCTAAACATTGCACAGGCCAGCTTAGTTGGTGTAAGCAATAATATGCCCAGTGGTATACCCCTTTAAACAGTGCCAACCTTAGGTAAGCAGGTTTGCCTATAGCTTAGCCTTTTCAAAACTTGCCAATCACGGCAAAGTGCAGGAATTCGGCCCTACTTAAACCCAACAGGTGGGAATACATCTCATAACTGGTTGTAGCTTCCTCTTGTCGGCACCATGGCAGAAAGGGGAGAGGGAGTGCACTTCCGGGTGCAGTGCTGGGGCATCCAGGAGTCCAGAGTCATGGCAGGACTCCTTGACAAAGACCCTGAGCAGAGAGTACTGCAGGGCCAGTACCAGGGTTCCCAATATAAGGCAGAAAACTGGGACCATCTCGCCCGTGACCTCACCAGTGCCACTGGCATACCTCAAACTGGTGAGCAGGTCAGGCATCACTATGCTGACCTGAAGTGGCGTAATGGGGATCTCTTGGATCAGTGGATCCAAGAGGCTAGGACGGCAGGGGCTGCCCCAGCTGTGTGTAAGTGTCACTCCACTATGTGTGTGTAATAATTGCCAGCTCATGTATATTATGGATAGGTACAGCTAAATATTCCTCTTATGTCCTTCACAGCGGCAAGTGAGTGGGCGTGAACCAGGAGGCCCATGGCTGTCGCCTGCAGAGGTTGCAACATGAGGCAGGTCAGTAATACTCTTGCATGTACAGTCATAGGAAATAAATCTAAAAGCATTAGTAAACTAACTGACAGTATAAAACCTGTATTGTTTAAGACAAGTACAGCATGCACCAGAAAATATGGCAGGAAGAGTCTCATATAGTTTGTATGTAAATAAAATAATAATAGCCTGACAGTAAAGGTCTAACTGCTGGACTGCATGTGTATACTCTGGAATCATATAGTAATGTAGATTTGCAATCACTTAATAGTACTGTTGTATTAAGCACTGTTACCCACACTGTGCAACATAAATAAAATGTGTAGGAATGTCTGTATATGACTGGTGTAATCCCCAGATGTCATTTAGTACAACTGAGAGACACATAGACAGAAAACAGTGAAAAGACATACAAGAAAATCCAAATAGCACATGCAACTGAGACATGAACTGTTGTCTTTTTAGCACACACACCCATGGTTCAAATCTTGGGAGTGGTAGTAGTCTGCTTGCAGAAACATACCCCACAATTGTACAGATATGTCCAGAATGTCCAGTAAATTGGCCCATATCTCCTGCCTGTCACCCTATCCCCTGGGAAATCAGTGGGATGATCCCAGACATATAGGCAGCAAACAGGAAATACAACTGATCGTCACACATCTATGAGAACAAAGCTGGCACACTAGCAACTCTCCAAAATCTTATGAGAGTAATAAGCAACTTATGTCCTATCTACACCCCATGTTGTCAAGCTGTGACCAGAGTGCGTACAGTAACAGAGTGAGATATATGTGCATAACACTAATGTGAAACTGGCACTTTGTGTGGCAATATTCAGGTAGTGCTAACAAACATTGTTCCCACAGGTACGTTGGATATGAACACTGTGCTGAGAAACAAAAGCTTGATACCCACTACTGGTACTGTTTACTCTGGTTTGTATGGAATTGTGAGTGTTGCACTTGCTCTGAATCATAATGTATCACTGATCACTGTCACCCACACTGTGCTACATAATATGAATGTCTAGGAAATCCTGTATAAGAGTGTTGTAAGTCACTAAAGGTTGAAGAGGGCAATAGTCTACATATGTCCTGGTTCACCTGCATGTGGTCAAGACATGGCCAGAGTCTGTGCAAAAAGAGATGGACAGGTATGTGCATAATATCAACCTGGAATCTGGGAGTATGTGAAGAAACAGTTAGTGTTAACAAGCATTTCCTCCACAGGTATACCAGATAAGAGGTGCATACTGCAGGTAAAACCAGTTCATGTATAAAGATGACGACAGCCATATAACTGTCCAAACTAAGTCAATAGGGTAGTGTAGTAATACTTGTAAGGTACAGATAACAGCACTGACTAGGAAAGTAATGTGAACTACAGAATATACTAGTTGTTAATTGACATCTTTCTCTCCCCCCACCATATCTCCAACAATAAACTAAATACAATATAATATGTCCTATTGGCTGATAATTATTTAAATCTGTTTCTATGCATGTGCTATGTTGAAATACTCCATCATTGCTGGAATGGTGCCATCAATGTACCTGCATGCTGTTGTTATTACCACTTTGGTCCCATATATGGATGTTTTCCATTTGTGATGCAACTGTTCCGTATCTGGTTTCTGGGTTAATGGGAATGTCTATGCATGCTGTTATACCTAACCCTGGAATGTGTTGACTATTACTAACCAACATATGTTGATACACCATAAAAAGCATAGCACGTATGGGAATGCGGGTCCCATTGGACCCACCTGTCTGACCTCAGCCCCGGGCACTAGCACATCTGGGGCCCAACCCAGGACCTCCTCATCCATTGGTCCTGCACCACTTTCAGGTGGAACTGTCTCAGGGCATGGGGCTCCCCCCCAGGAGCGGGCATGGACAGGAAGCATTCATCTTTCACCAGGTAATATACACTCAAACTGTTTAAACCAAAAACAAAACTGGAAAGCAGAACCAAGCTGGATAAAAACGGCACAGACTGTTTTATTCAAGGTAAGCACTTCCAGCTAAGCAAATGCCCAGCCTTCATCAGACAAAAGTCACTCCACACAGCTCTGTTTTTATATAAAAAAGTAATTCACATTCATTAATCATTAATAAACCATCACTATCATGAATCAATTTAAAATGGTTACACCTATAATCATCATATTATAAAAACTTCCTTTCTTAATCTTGTTAGTCAGTGTAAAACAAATGTTTACTCAAGAAACACCTATTCATACAAAAAAACAAATACAAAGTGTATATAATACAACAAAGTTACAAACTGCATTAAAAAACCACACAGTAACATAAAAAACTGAATGCTTAAGGATAGTAAAATAAATAAATACATTATTCAAAGAAAAGCTGTCTCACATTAAAGTTGCTATAAAATGCTATACAAATTGCCAAATAGCATTTACCTAAGAAGAGCTTTAAGTTTAAGCACACAGTTTATGGATACAAAATCATTTAACCCTGGGGGGAGATGAGCACATGTTCTAATTTGCCAAAATAACTCTTGCTCTTCCAGATACAACTGCCATGGTCCTCCTCTTATATAATTTCTAACCTGGTGCAGCACACAAAATGCAAAACAATGATCAGGGAAATCTAAAATGTGCCTAGCAAGTGCATTTGTGAGGTCCTTCCTACCTATGGCATACAGGTGTTCATAAATTATTTTCTTTAAATTTCTCTCTGTTTTGCCTATATAGAAGGAAGGACATTTCTCACATAAAGCTACATATATAACTCCCTGTGTATCACAGTTGTAATTACCCTTGATAAAATAAGTTTTCCTGTTAATGTACACTTTCTTTTCATTGTGAATAAATTTACATTGTGGGCACATACCACATTTTCGCATACCCTTTATTTTATCTTTTGGTTTATCTACGACCATTTCAACAAGGTTTTTGAGGTTGATACCCCTTCGATATGTGTATTTTGGATATGTACCCATAACCTTAACTAGAGCTCTATCTTCTAGTATGATGCTCCAATTCTTAGCCACTACTTCCCTTATAAATTTAAAGTCCACACTGTATGTGAACAAAAAGTTAATTCTAGGGTGAACAGGGGAATCCATATTCATGATGTCATTATTAGTTCTACCCATCAAGCCTCCACCCAACAAAGGCATAAAATCCCCAGTGGTCCTTTTGCCCTGAACTTCCTGCAACGTCCCCACAATAAGACTGTCAGGATACCCTCTACTCAGAAACATTTTACTGATATTGTCACATTCCTCAATAAAATCAGTATCATCTGAGATCATTCTCGCAGCCCTGACAAATTGCCCCTTCACTGCACTCCTTTTTTGATGGAAGCGGTGACAACTAGAAAAATGGAGGTAACTATTTGAATGGGTTGGCTTTCTGTAAATTAAAGACTTAAATTTATTATTAGTTTTGTCCTTACAGATTTTAACATGCAAAAAGTTAATTTCATCAACTCCTATGGAATACGTAAATTCTAGAAAGTCAGTCATTCCAGAAATATTGTTAATAAACTCAGGGATAAGATTTTGCGGGCCCTTCCAGATCAAACACATGTCATCTTGGTATCTAGTATACCAAGTGACATGTTGTTGGTACAGTTCACTATTGAACAGCCAGTTACGTTCCCAAAACGCCATAACGCTATTAGCAAAACTACACCCACAGGGTGACCCCATGGCAATTCCTATATTTTGGAGAAAAAACTGGTCTTTAAAAAACAGAAAGTTGTTAGATAACACTACATCTAGTAGAGTTTCCACTAGATACATCTGTATATTGGTGGCTTTTTTAGCTAACATGAAATTTCTTGTCCAGTCAATACCTAATTGGTGAGGTATAACTGTATAAAGATCTTTAACATCTACAACCAGAAAGATCACATCCGAATGGTATTCAATTTTATTAAAATTCTCCAAAAAATCCCAGGAATCTTTACAGATCTGAGGTTCCCCCTGGATGTATGGTTTAAGGATACCAATAATATACTTGGCACAAGCATAAGTAATAGAACCCCGTCCGTCCACTATGGGCCTTATAGGGGGATCAATTAGATTTTTGTGAATTCTGGGTGTGCCAAAAATGGTAGGAACTTTTGGTGCTGGCATGGACAAATAGTGAAAGGTGTTACAATCAATACTACCCTCTAGAAAGAGATCATCCAACACTCCCCTGATTTTCTTATAGGCTACATGTACTTCATTAAGACTGGATCTCAAATATGTATCAGATTGTAAATGGATGAGCATTTTGTTTTCATACACATATTCATCCATGAAAACCAGACCCCCACCCTTATCTGGTTTCATGACTCTAACATTACATTCATTAAGAAGTGAGATGAAATCTAATTCATGTTTGGATATATTACTTCTTATTCTCAAATCCTGTATGTTGTTATTAAGTCCAGCCCTAAAATCAATGTCACATAATTTTTCAAAAATATTCAACCCAGAATGCAGAGGTGGGTTGAATACACTTGACACTCTAAAAGAGTTAAAAAATGCAGGTGTATTTCCCAAAGACACAGCCAAATTCAGCTTATGGACATACAGTTTAAGATCTATAAGTGTCTTTACAAGATCACTCCTTTTTTCTGGGATGAACGACAAACCTTTTGAAAAAAGTCAATCAGGGGTTGCTCAACAGTTAGAACAGTGTAATTATATATCTTAAAGTCACTACGTTGGGTTGTAAGGATCTCAGGTCCTATCTCTAAAGGATATGTCATCTCCTCCGTTGGTTTCCTTTTCTCTTTCTCTGTGGTTGACCCCTCTTGTTCAATCTGGTATTGTTGTCCTGAATGTTCCTGTCCCTGGGAAAACCCTGCTCATTATCAATATGAGCACATTCCTGATTTTGGTTTTGACCATGTGCATTATTTGAATTATTTTGGCCCCTAATACGTTCACTTCTGCGCACAGGCGTTTGTTCTTGATTAACATTATTAGTATCTGAAGTAGTAGAATTTTTAGACTTTTCACCTCCCATAGGTGAATTCTGTACTACCAAAGGGAGAGGGGGGAAAGCTTTATTGTTTGCGTAATCTGACAAGTCTCTGTCCATTTTACGTTTTTTATTAAGAACCAGTTGAGAAATAGAAGCTTCAATACTTGAGAAAATTCTCAGATAGTCATATTTATATCTCGAAAAATCATTATCTTGCACCAAGCTAGACTCCAAAACTTCAAGTTCCTCTTTGAGACCAATAATCTCAGTTCCATAAAAATTAATTAAAGACAGCAAAAATTCAAAACCCTGTTTATCAAAGAGGGTTAAAAGTTCTTGATGTAAAACAGAATTGCATAGCAGTCCTACAGGATAACGCCACTGGCGTAAGCCCTTAGGCACAACTTTCTTCGTGATACATTCCTGCAAATAAGCAACTTCTAGTTGCAATTTTTTACAACGAAACAGTTTATGGTCAAAAGTATTCAATCTGTCAACAAAGTTACTCACCGACCGCTCACTGTTCGTGACTGTCCCCTCTGAATCATTAGATACTTGAAAAAAGTCTTTTTTACCCAAGAAGTTAGCCATTGTAGGTAGAGCAGCAACATTACTACCTCCATTAACGTTTTCCGGTAACTCATTAACTGGACCGTACGAAACCTCTCCACTACGTCTCCTGATGTTACCACTACAATTTGGCTGCCCAGAAGATGCGTTAGCATTATTAGCTTGCTGGGAAGTAAGCTGATTCACCAGATGCACTGCAGGGAAACCGGTCATTTCAGAATTACCTCTGGAAACTGCAACTGAATCAGCATGGTTCCGTTGAGAGCACAATTCCACCTTTGCGATAATGCTTCCACTCTATTTAAAAGCAAGTTAACTAGAGTGGTCAAATTTCCTAAAGCATTCTCTTCATTTGAATTATTAGTAAGAATAACTTCTCGCTCCTTGTCCTGCGAGAATAACAGCTGTGAATTAGTCCCATTATGCCCTCTCTCCATTCCAGCTTCTGTGTTTCCACTAGCCATTACGAAAAACAAACTAATATACACTCAAACTGTTTAAACCAAAAACAAAACTGGAAAGCAGAACCAAGCTGGATAAAAATGGCACGGACTGTTTTATTCAAGGTAAGCGCTTTCAGCTAAGCAAATGCCCAGCCTTCATCAGACAAAAGTCATTCCACACAGCAATGTTTTTATATTGTTGTGGTGCGTAGAGAACTTGATTAGCAGTTTGGAGATCTACACCAGCTCGAGGGCCGAGTGTTGCAACTAGGGGGTCAGTCTGGCTCTCCGACTCATTCCCCAGCACAGCCACCTTCGGGGCTGTGAAGGTGCAGTGGTGACTGTCCATAGGTGGGGATCTCAGTCCAACGGTTTCCACTAGGGGGCTCATGGGCTTCCGCATTTCCACCACTCCCCATCAAGGTGTTTACCCCCGCATGTGTCATATACTGCCCTGTATGTGTCTTGTTTGTCTTGTCTGTTAATCTACTCAACCTACCTCCCCAAAAATACCTACTATCCCTCCACAACATCCCACTCTCAACTGAAAAAAATGGCAATCTGTTTCCCCCAAAAGATATTGCCCCATACATAGCTGTCCATTTTGCACACATGTCCACTGGACAAGTAATCTGGTCTAATTGGCATCACAACATATTATTGTTGTACTCACTACTCTCTCACGGGTTTGAGTGTCCAAACCTACCTCCAAATTCAATGTATATGCACAGCTGTTGCTGTACAAGAAATGGGCAGCTATGGACCTTCCCTACACCCTCCTGCACATCCCTAGCTATTTTCCCCACTGTCTTTCCCACTTTGTATCCATTCTTCACTACTTTCCTATCAACCCTTTTTTCTTTTCTTTTAAAGAAATTAGCGTGGGATAAGCGGGAGTAAGCACTTTTAAGCAGCAGTCATAGGATGTAAGCTTGTTTGCACAGGGGTAAGCAATGGCTACACAGGTTAAGCAAATGAGAAGCTAAATCAGTATAAGAAACTGTAACCGGGAGTTAGCAGTACTTACCTCCACGCAACCCCACACAAACCCACTTACAACTGCTTAAAAGTGCCTTAATCATTCCAACAGTCTATGTTCTGCCCAGCAACAAAAGAAACAGCCTCTGCAAGACTCAAACCCAGGACCCTGCACACCATACCCAAAGGGATTTGCCACTAAGCAATGTCAGATACACATAACTCTGATGTTTTCAAAAACGTATCATCCAGCCCAGTCATTCACACAAAGATGTATGCGTGTGTGTATGTGTGTGTGTGTGTGTGTGTGTGTGTGTGTGTGTGTGTGTGTGTGTGTGTGTGTGTGTGTGTGTGTGTGTGTGTGTGTGTGTGTGTGTGTGTGTGTGTGTGTGTGTGTGTGTCTGTGTGTTTGTGTGTGTATACATATATTTATATCTATATATATATATATATATATATATATATATATATATATATATATATATATAAATATAAGCATATATACATACATATGCATACATCTATAGATATATATGTTCACATCTATAGGTCTGTATACATATATATATATATATATATATATATATATATATATATATATATATATATATATATATATATATATATATATATATATATATATATATATATATATATATATATATATATATATATATATATATATATATATATATATATATATATATATATATATATATATATATATATAAGCAGATATATATATCTATATAGGTATATACAAACATACATCTGTAGATAAAAATGTGAACATAACAAAAACGTATATGTCCACATGCACAGTTAATGGGGTTTAGGGGGCCCAAACAACATATGTCTTGTATAAATAGGTATTCCCCCCACAGTTAAACATTTCTGCCCTACAATACACTATCAACTGTTGCAGATCCCATAACCAGGACCTGACACAACATGGGCACATGATGGTACTCCATCCCACCTGTATGATGTCAAGCTGGTATTAGTAACATATCAAGCTGTATAGTCTGGCTGCCATAGGGAAGGTACAATGTGGAAGCAATCAACATCCCTAGGATACATATACACTGACACATATATGCAGATACAGATATATATATATATATATATATATATATATATATATATATATATATATATATATATATATATATATATATATATATATATATATATATATATATATATATATATAACTAACACATACACACAGAGATATGTATAGAAATATACATATGTAGAAGTTGCATACAATACAGAACAGCCACTATGCCTGCAGTCACCATCTTACCAACTGGCCACTGTATGAAAGACCCACACAAATGACAATTGTTGCCTGCAACATATACCCACAGAGAGGTCAAAGGATATAACAACACACACAGGTTTGCGTGCATGGTAAAGCTTTATTTGTGTACTATTACAGTTATATATGCCATGTCATATAGCTGTTTGGACACTGACATCCATGTAAACAGAGTAATGCAGCTGTGAAACAGTTATACTGATACAGTAGTCTGGAAAGGTTTACATATGTTGCTGTCCAGGCCGAGGCCTTCAAGTAGTACAATAGTAAAGACAGACTGGGCCACAGGATACCAAACAATCATCAGTAAGTAATGCAGATGTATAGTCCAGCAACCTCTATCTACACACTGTACACAATCCCTAGTGGGAAAGACTTCAGTTGGCACAATGGGATGTATCTGTTACATAACAAGGCATAACTGACACCATCACAATCACACTGACAAACAGAACAGTCTGTATGGCAGGAGGCAGTAGGCCTGCATTTACCCAAGCTGAATTGTATGGCAGTGTACATCCAGATACCTTAAGGCAGCTTACTCCGATACCCCCACATGTTGTAACAGCCTATGTTAGTTATGGTTCATCCTCCTCCTAGACTCAGTAATACAGAGCCATATACCACTGTTACATACACTGGCCTCTGGAGTGCATAAGGGCACACATGTATTGTGTAGGTGAAGCCCACACATATATGGACCCAACCCCACAGTATGTGTGGGGGACACAACAGCAGTGGGCTGATTGCAAGAATGGCAGCATGACATACTCACAGCCCACTACATAACCCCTGACAGCATGTCATATGTACAAAGCCTGGTATGTCGGTGAAGGACAGAGGCTGGAACACAGGCCCATATGTGTAAAACTGTTGTCATAAACTAAGCAAGTCATTGGTGTTACAGGATAGTCTGCAACATACCCTTAGTCAGGAATATGAAATTAGAAACAGAAATGGATGTAGCCATGTACTGATAGCACTCAACACACACTGCCTGTGAAATATCTGACACAAGACCTGTGTGGTAGACAGACAAAACATAATAGGCACACCTCTGGCCGTCAAGAGGATAGACCTACAGTTGAGAACTTTGCAGACATACTGCATTCCAAGTTAAACTAGTATGTACACACAAACCCTGTAACACCGGTGCTATACAATGCATACAACAACACTACTCACTCTCTGTCTGTAGTTCTGGAAATGCCTACAAATATGCAGCTGGTCTGTGTACAGATTCTCCTGTAAGAGGTATTGCTACCTGCTGTCTGTAATACTGCTGCCCACACACAGGGAGGATGTCCATCATACAGGACAGGTAAAGGGACCATGCCCACAAGATGCAGGGATTTATAGTAGTTGGTTGCCATGACAGTGGTAATTGTAAGTACTACACAGCATGCTGCATGCAGGTAGCAGGTGGAGGACACTGATTGGTGCAAAGGCCATCACCTGATCATGTGCATCACCTACAAATTCCATGCTGCAATCTATACAAAGCAGCTCATTCCATTTACTGGAGAGAGACTGAGAGAGAGAGAGAGAGAGAGAGAGAGAGAGTATAAGGCACAGATAACAAAAAAAAAAAAAAAAAAAAAAAACATCCAGAAGAGTTTGCTTTCCCAGAATAGGTATGTGAAGTATATATGTATGTAATTGACCATAGTACTTGGTCCATAATAATGGGATAGATGATGTGGAATGACTTATATGTGCATCCAGGTGTTGTTGTAATGATCTTCAGCTGAACAACTGCTTAGGACAATAGAGCCAGTCTCTGTAGGTAGTGGGCCATACCCGTCAACCGTGCAGAGCAGCACTGACTGATAAGATGTAAGCCATCATAGTGTGTGTTGTGTAATGGGAGGTATGTATATTACATGGCCAATAGCTGGTGGTGGAAGTAATGCCATTATGATGGACATGTGGGTTCCACAGCCCACCTCTTGCAGGATACTCAGGTTAACCTGTATTGTAGCATGCAGGAATGCCATAGGTGTGTAATAGGGTTACTAGCAATCTGGCCCTACATATACCCCCCCCCCCAATGTCAGGCTGTGCACATATGTGGCACCTGTCTGTGTTGTAGCAAGGCTGAACAGTGCAGCTGTGCAGGAAGGTGTTGTGAGATTGTGGACCTTATGTCTGAATGTATGCCCCATATAGGTATGCATATGTGTACACACACACACACACACACACACACACACACACACACACACACACACACACACACATATATATATATATATATATATATATATATATATATACATGTATGTCCACAAATATACAGATACCCATGTGCAGACATATATATGACCACATATATACATCACATATATCTGCACATATATAGATATATACCTATATGCACATGTCTACATATATACAAACACAAACGCATATGTATGTAAATAAATGTCCCCTATATTACTACCACAGTGCTGTATGCTATGTGTGAGGAAACAGCACACATAGCAATACACACAGATATCTACAGCTGTCAATGTGTGCAACATGGATCGGTATGTCACATGTGAACCCATTGTTGGGACCACATTGCCCTTGTCTGTGAAGTATGGAATGGGAATATGGGGAAGTATGGTAGGTATAGTTGTGGAGGTGGTCAGGGTTGGCAGATATAGAGGACAGCCTACATGGGTAGTATGTGACACATGTGGTGGGTAAACACTGTGGATGTGTGTGTGCGGTCTGTGATTTGGATGCCCCATGGGCCCGAATATGGACACAATGGGAACAAGCCTCCCTCCCACTGCTACTCACAACAGCAGTCCATGTCCCGAAGGTGCCTGGTCTAGAGGCTGAGTAGGAGGAGCATGTGGGCCCTGTGAATGTGTACTGGGTGCCTCAAGGTGATGTAGCACATCCCACGTGTGTCTGTGGAGCCCGTTATGGAACAGACCCAGGACCTGACCTCAGGGGACAGGAACATGTCTCTGTGTCCCCAGGGTGATGACAACATCCCCTGGGTCAGTTACACCTGACGGTATTGCTGGACCAGTACATGAGGAGGCCCCAGGATGGGTCACACATGTGATGTGGCCTGGTAACATGGGCAGATGAGTTTGGAGAAGTGGTTCTGCTGGTCAATAGTACATATACATGCTATTGTGTCACTGTTATAGAACATATGTCGGTAGTAATAGTCTACACAATCCCAGAACATGTCCAACAGCGTGCATAGATAACCGCAATAACACAGAATGTCAGATGTGGAGCAAACACATAGCAAGCATACCACAGGGATATATGGAAACATTGTGGCCCTGCCAATGGCATGCAGGTGAATAGTCTGTAACTGGCAAGCAATTATAGTGTCCACAAAGGGAACATGGCTACAAACACATTGCAAAACGTGTGGTGCAGTACAATATCTGCCCCACTGGTACGTATGCTATAGCCATACCTATTGAGTTGTGTGTACAGTTTGTTGTCACTGATAGGGTGGGGGGATGACAGTGATGTGTATTAAGAACTGTGGTAACTTTGCTGCATGACTTGCTCACACCTGTGTCCATCTTTATGTCTTTCAGGCTCGATGTCTTATGGAAGGCTGCCAGCCTACACAGCAGCTGAAAATGAAATCCTGCTGAATGGACACATACCGCACTATACAATCTTGTTTGGCCAGCCTGCCCATGATCAGCAGGAGTAGACCAACTTCTGGAATGACCTAGTCCACAGGGTCAATAATGTCAGACTGCACAAACACAGTTATGAGCAGGTCTGGCATCATTGTTCTGATCTGCTTCGCAATGCCTGTCGGCATGCTGATGCCATCCAGGGGGATCACCTCATCGCAGGGGACCATGTCATCCATCCCCCCTGACATGTGGAGGAGCTGTTGGCTAGCCTTGTGGCACCTGCCCATCTGGCCAGATGCCAACTGCTGGACACATTTGTGGAGGTGGGTGCCACCCACACACTGGCCGAGGAGCATGCAGGTAAGGCCACTGGGCACATCAGTAGACCACTGTTGCATATACATCTGCATCAGTACAGGTAGATCATGCATATCTGACATGTCATAAATATATTTTGTTGCTACATAATAGTAATAAATAGATGTCCATATGTGGTAGTACTGTGGAAATATACTGTTGATGTATTGTAATACTGCACCCACCCTGTAGCAATGCCACAAGTGTGGCCACTGACTTTGCATCTCTCACCTTCTTATGTAGGTCCCTCTGGGATACCACCAAGGCAGCAGCCTATAGCTGGTGAGTATGGTTTATGTAGATGCTTGCCAGCATACTGGGCATGTAATGGTGATGGCATATTCCATGCACACATCTAACACACCTATCCAGAATGCATGCTGTACATGTGCACGTATTGTTGCTGTTAAATGCACGGCATCACAAGAGTGACCATGATGGGGTATTGGAATGGTATGTCAGACACCTGCATGATAACTAACATGCTGTCATTGCAGAATGTGTCCACAGGGAGTAATATAATCATGGGAGATATGGCCTACAGTAGGGACATGTATGGAACAACACCCATATACAGTGCAACACCAGTGTATATACCTGTAGGACAATGGCAACTGCTGCAGAGATACACTATGGCATAAGGCATTATAGTGGTCCACATTATCAGCTGGGACTAGGCTGTAACATGTGGTGTTTAGTGTATGGGACACTGCAAAGTGACACATGTTTAGGTCTTATTTGTCATGCATCTGCAAAAGGCTGAAGGGGGGGTGTCAGCATGACACATCAGTGCATTACAGCAGGGATTCTAAAGATGCTATGAATGGCTGTATCTGCACATAGTCAGGTTCAGCACCTGTGGCAGATGTAACCCTACCCCCACAGCAATAGTGATGGCAGTGTGTGAACAACAAGGGATGTGCACATGAGTAGACCTTGCAATCATGCAGATTAGGGGGACATGTGCAGAGCAGACTGAACATACACTGGCACATGCAGATGGCCCACACTGGTATACCCTTTCCAGTGGTAGTGACTGCTGCAGTACACACAACAAGAGGTGCAATGAACCGTCATGATAAGGGTGTGCGCACATATGCCCACACAGTGTGTATGCATTGTGGTCAGCATCCGCCCACCTAATACATTCTGTAGACACTGCATGTGAAAGTACAGGACATATGTCACATATCCGGCTCATGTACTGTGAAGATATGTGGTGATGTGGTCCCATGGCAGATCAAGGATGGGTGTCTCATATCAATAAGGGTGTGTACACCTCCCATAGCCAAGGTATGCTCTGATGGTTTTCAGTGTAAGAGTATTGGATTGGTATTGCATGGTCTGCTGATGTTGAGAGCTGTAAATCAGATATCAGGCATTCACAAATGACATCTGTCCACATATCATCCAAGGTATGTGTTGCTGGAGAACATAGGGGCTGTGTGCATTAAAGCTGACATAACCAGCACAGTAGTACACATTCAGCAATGGGCTATACACCTGTGAGGTGTGGTGCACAATACATAGCAGGGTGCAGAACAGGTGTACAACAATACTGTATACATGGGTGCAGTGGTATCCAGGGGAAGGGGCATCACCTAGTGACAAAGCACGTGCATCACACCCATGTATACTGTTGCTAGTATAGATTGACTATAGTTGCACTACATTCTGTTGGGTACCATACGTTATGCATGTTGACAGATAGGTACTAGGAGGACTGTGTGTACTATCATAGTGTAACCTCACTAGTTTGTGTGTGTGTGTGTGTGTGTGTGTGTGTGTGTGTGTGTGTGTGTGTGTGTGTGTGTGTGTGTGTGTGCATCCTGATGGGTAGTTAGTTTGTCTGCAGAGTCACTCTGGTGAAGTGGAGGAGGGTTGATGCATGTAGGATGCATGTGTGCATGTGTGTGTGTGTTTGTGTGGCTGGCCATGTATGCACATGTGTGATTGTGGGGTATTCACACAGCATTACCTCACTTTGGGATCATGCAGTACATGGAGATGGACTGCCACAGTACACACCAGGGATACTTGTCATGTATTTAATCACAGGACAGCTGATTGTCTAATATGGTCTGTAGCAGGGAACAGGCATTGAGAGGGAAGGTAGACACCAGGTACACCCTTAATATCGCATTCAGCAGAGATGTCACCTACAACCCACATATGCAGCACTACAGATGCATTGGGGAAGTACTAGTCCACAACAGGGAGTGTATCCATATATTAGAGTTGTCACATGACAGGTTGATTGAGCAGCATATCTGGCATGTACTGAGCATTACATACACATGTACACATGACACACCAGTGTGTGATATTGTGGAATGAACATAGTAGCCCACACATATAGGGGCCATGCACATGATGGCTGGACATACACAGGGTGAACACTGAATGACAGCAGTGAAGCCATCTAAAACCACTACACACAGGTCAGGCAGGTAATGTAGTAAAAGGTCTTGTGTTGTGATCGCTTGTGTAGGCATTTAGAGGACTGATATGTTAATAAGTGGTAACAGTGTGTGTATGTTACCAAGTGTGATGCAGGATGGGGTACACATGGACATATAACGAGGGACTGTCTGTAAAGGTATTACGGTGGTGTGTGTGTGTGTGTGTGTGTGTGTGTGTGTGTGTGTGTGTGTGTGTGTGTGTGTGTGTGTGTGTGTGTACTGTTTGGCAATGCTGTACAGGTTTTAAAGTACATTTAATGTTTTCCCCCACAGGTGGCGAGGTGGGCCAGGGTCCCTCCTGCATGCAATCTGATGTCAGTGTCTATACAGACACTGAAGATGATGATAGTACTGTCGAGGAACAGGTGGGGTTGTCAGGGGCTGAAACAGCACAATCATTTGACATCCCCCTTTTAACCACCCCAACCCCGCACACAGTTTCAGTTCCTATACATACCCCATCATCAGTGGCCATAGCAGAGGGACAGCTGGCGTTTGGTGTCTGTGCACAGGAAAGTGTGGTAACCATGCCTACTGTGTCTGGTCACAGCAGGCATAGCCGGATGTCCTGCAGGGCACCACATAGGCAGATGTTCCAGGGTGCTCGTAATAGGTCCACTGGACCTCATGCCCCTGGCAGAGGCGACATAGTTGGCACCAGCAGGCACATGTTTCAGGCTGTCATTGAGGTGCAGGCACATATAGAACATTACACCAGACAGGGCTTGAGGCTGCAAAGGGCTGTTCTCACATCTGCAAGTGATAACGCCCGTGAACTGGCTGGTGCCATCCATGCGTTAACTGAGTTCATGGATAGATGGTCTTGTGAGATGATGGCTTTCATCCACAGTGGTCTGTCTGTGCTTGAACATATGGTGGGAGTACGGCGATGGCCGTGTGAATGTAGGCCAGCAATGCCAACAGCTGGCAGTCAACCTGGACATGCTAGGACACCAAGGGGCTCCCATAGTGGCAGTACCAGCCCCCAGCACAGCGTGGGGGTGCTGTCCACACCACACCACAACAGGCCATGAACACGTGGTCCTGGCCAGTCATAGGAGCAGCCTGGTACCAGTGGACATCTGTCATCATCAGTTAAGAGTAGCACATTGAGGCCTGTACCTGCACATGCCCATGGAACCTCTGACAGGCAAAGTCCACGTGTCCGTGGCCAGAGGCAGTGAACTGCACCCCCTGCCAGGTATGGTCTGCAGCTATCCATAAATGCCTGTGAAGGACAGCCACATGGCAGAACTGTGTGCATGCATACACACACACTATACAAATACACCTAGGGTAACACCATACCTACACACACACCACATCACCACACCCAGTTCACCTCGGTACACCCCTCACCCACACACATGATGTCAAATGTATGGCCCACCCTCGGCCTCTGGCAAACCAACAACAGACCCTGTGCATATGATGACCTGTGCCACATCCCTGTCATCCATAACATCTATGCAGGGACAGGCAATTATGATTCTGATGCACACAGCGACTGTACTACAGTGTACCACAGTACTGCAGTGTAACATGTTGCAAGGAGTAAAGTGTAATGCATATATGTCAGTTAGTGTAGCCATCCAGCAATGATGCATTATAGCTGTTAGTAATGCTGGTTGATTGTGGTCTCTGTAATGTTATCCATTTGTGTTGTAGTTGTACATGTGTCAGCATGAGGATTGTCTGCAGTCATATTCCACAACGGGGTATGGCACTGTGGTGACACCATGGCTGTGCCATATCTGGGGTACAGTTGAAAACATGACACAGGTTAGTATAACAGTTATTGCCTGTGCCAGATGGATAGGTGACCCACTGGGGCGTGTATACCCTGCAACCTGATGTAGACCCATCCACATTCACGCACACTGTTACTTGGCAAAACTGGGATTGGACCCCTACCTAGGTAATGTATTGATACTGAAGTGTGTGGCTTACATGTTACATGCAGAACATCCCCAGACTTGTACAGTGTGCTAATGGGGATGTAATGGGTGTATATGGACAATACATAGTGTGCCACACCTTCATATACACATTAACAGACACATAACAGGCAGAATCACATCCGAGAGACCAGGGCCTATCATTGCTAAATAACTTGACTGTGTGTCCAATATGTTACAGGTAGGCTGCACACAGCACATGCATAAATGGCCTGGAATATGGTATCAGTTACCTGTACCATTTATGGTGACAGTGGTAACCATAACATGGTACATGGGACATATACTGGGTGTACCTTGGCATAATGACAGTGCACACAGCACCCACATCCCCCAGTGGATATTGTACTCCCTGACAACCATGATGACACTCTGAGATACCCACCATCACACAATGGCCACAGCTGTGATACAACCCATTGTAGAGCCCAACAGTGGTGCTACAGCGATATGCATCTGATGCACATGCCACATGCATAGCAGGGTTTTGCATTGTCATGCCTCACTGATGGGCAGCAACAACACTATCTGTACTACCGTGTGGCAATTGGTATTATAATAGGTGTATGTGGCCTCGGAATGCCGTACCCTACAGATAAACAGACATTCACACATACCCACACTTGCCAGAACACAATCGGTATCCCATTCCTATCAACCCATTTGTACAACACTGTTGTGATGGTACTGCAAGGCTTGTGTAGCCAGTATGGGGAGGAGCTTAACAGGGTACATGTAATGTCCCATACAGCAGCAGCCATGACTTGCTATGGCAATGGTTGTTGTGGTGGTTGTGAAGGCCTTCATGGAATTCCAATGTACAGGTGTGCTAACACACAGACACTGCTATACTCAGTCATGCACACGTACACATGTGTCAGTACTGGGGTGCATCGCTGCAGGTGGTCAGAGCTTTCTACCTAGTTATTGTCCAAGGAGAGATGGGTTGTGTAGGGGTTGTGTATACAGTGGTATCCTGCCACCTGCCATGTGGCAGCAGGCAGTCTATTGACAGACACTACTGTGGTGAACCTCAGGGTGAGAGTGACATGCATCAGCCATTCCTCCAGGTGCCTCCTGCACATGGCCACTGAGGTGATCATGTTGACATGCATGCAGCATGCATTACAACATATGGTTAGTGTCTGAGATGGAGACCTGTACCCAAGCATGTTCTGTTGACTGTGGTAGTGTAGTGAAGGTACCAGTGGCATGTGATGCATACAGGTGGTTATCTTCAATATGTGCCAGTTCTTACACAGCTGGGCAGACATGTCAGTGTCAATCAAGCTTATGATGCCTGTACATATCAAGACTTAAACTGAACTGCCCAAACAGGTAAAACAAGCAAAGCTAGCAGGAAACCAATGAAGAGCTAGAAGTTTGTTGAGTAAAAAGTTTTATTAGCGCTTTCGGTGGGGTCAGTGCCTCACCTTCTTCAGACAATGATTAAACTAATTAACAAGCATTTTATACAAAAATTAATCCAATTAAGCAGTTAGATTCGTCCCTTAATCTAAGCTTAAAGGAACATATCAAACTAAATTTTGTAAATCCACAAAGGTATATATGTGTACAGCACACCATCAACGGGATACTGCTCTTAAATAAAACAAACGTTATAAACATGAATGTTTTTTTTACAAACCTCTAAACCATTAAATCAATTTAAAAATATTAATTCACTATAAACATCCTTTAATGCTCAAATGGCAATTTCAAAGGCATTAAGTTTATGTAATTATTTAAAATAGAAAAGAACTTAAAACTGTTAGAACCATCTACTAAGTCATACATAACCTAGACAAAATAGATGCCAAATGTAAATAAAACAAATGCTGTTATTGAAAAAACACTATGACTAACCATCGTTTATTGTGTATTATTTCCATACTACTAAAAAGTAGGTGTCTAGAAACACATTGTTTCAAACTGACGGATAATGTCTAATCACATATTCCCTTAGTAAAGACTAAAATTCACATTTTAAAATCATAATGATAAGTGATAATAAATAAATGGAACCGTAGATAAAACTTAGTGGAGCTGCACTCGTGTGCAAAAATGCAACACACCAGTACAGTTGTTCTACATGTTCCTATACTATTAAAAAGTGCTTTTCAAAATGCATGTTTTAATATTTACAAGCGTTTTACTAGTTTTTTAGGTCAAAGATTCACTTAATTAAATCAAGTATTGGTTCACTTAACTAAATTTATTATGTTAAACCATTACTAAGTATTTATTATAAACTAATATATATATATATATATATATATATATATATATATATATATATATATATGTATATGTAAAATAAATATAAATAATAATGTATAATAAGCAAATGTATAACAACCACAAAATTACTAAACTGCCATAAGGCTCTTGGTCATTGTGGCAAGCAGACTAGGTCAAGCTCTTATTAAAATACATATACACAAATCACTGAGTGGTGACTATATTAAACATGGGTATATTGACTTTAATATTTATAATTAGTGTATATGACTAGAAAGTTACCTTCTCAAGGCCAATAGTTTCAAAATAGCTATCATGTGCTGTACAGACGGTAGTCTAGAGTTACATTCCACATGTTGGATCATTACCTAGTAGGGGTTATATACTGTGACATGGCTCACACACCAGGGATACAACAGGGAGGCCTCAGAGTCCAGCTAATGCCTGCAGGTGTGCCTGTTGTCAGTACTACATTTAGCACTCTACTCTTGCCTGGGTAGACACTGTCAACAGTAGTACCACCATGATACACTACATGCCAGTCTGACAGCACATACCCTGGGCTACTACTCCTGTATGTAACACAGTCACATGGATAACAGTGCTGTAAAGGCCTCATATACATCTGTGTCCCACACATGTCACTCACACCCCTTGCTACTGTAATGACAGCACATAGGCGCATGTATTGTACATGACATTACATACACTTATTACAGATGTCATTACCCTGCCATGTTATCAGACTGTGTGGTGTGAGTTGGTTACCAGGGCTAAGCCATGCTTAGCAGGTATCAACATTGCTGCAATATAACAGCTGAGCTGTTTTGTGCTCTGGTAAGTGAAGCCTACACTGTGTAAGCACCCGTAGCTTAGCAGCGCTTAGCTATGCGCAAACCTGCGAAAATGCGCTTAAAGCTGCTCAAAACTGCTCCAAACACTCTATATCCAACAGCCCTTGTTCTGCCCAGAAACAAAATGAACAGCCCTTGAACCCAGGATCCTGTACACTAAAGTCACAGCACTGTGAAGACAGCTGTTGCTTTTCCAATATATTTGTCAATATACATATTGATTAGTATTGAACAATTACCTTTACTTCCACAGTTGTGTAGTACTTGTTATTAATATGACTGTTGCATCACATATGTTGTTTTATCATAATGTGCACATAGCAGATACAGTGAGATACATCTGGGAGTGTATACACAACCGTGAGGCTTACACACATCAGGAATACAGATATATACATATAACCATTTGATATATGTCTACATGTACATACACATGTATATTCATACATATGTCTGTATACACATCTGTATAGTGCAATATATATATGGCCATGTTTACATCTCTTCATATGTATATATATATATATATATATATATATATATATATATATATATATATATATATATATATATATATATATATATATATATATATCTATATATATATATTTATTTATTATTTTATTTATTTTATATTTGTTGACCGGGCTAGTCTAGCTGGATACATATCCTTTTTCAGTAGAGGCCCGGGGAGAAAAGCTCCAATTATGATAAGATTACTACATACAATAGTTAGAATAAACAAAACAAGCTAAAAAATACATTTTGAAGCACAAAATGGTTGTAAGGAGAGTACAAGCAATTTGAGTGAATCAAAGTTACAAAGTCTTGGTATAGGTTTAACCAGCAATTAAGCAATGAGTTATAAGGTACAATCAGCACAAGTTCATACAATTTTTGACAAGAAAAGCAAATTAGCATGAAAAGCAAATTGACATTCACTTAGTCAAAGAGGGAGAAGAGAAGTAGGCTGGAAGATATAAATAGAGAAGAGTTAGCTTGTAGTAGTTAGAACTGTGGAGCGGCAGTAGCCCAGGAGGTAGGGGAAAAAGGGGCAGAGAAAGGAGAATAAGAATATTTAGTCAGGCATTGAGCAGGGACATAGCCAATGTATTTTTAGGTGATCTTTGAGGTGTTTCTTAAAGAGTGGAGTAGATGAAAGAGAGGTCAGTGTTGTAGGAAGGTTGTTCCAGATTTTGCCCACCACATTGGTAAAGAGTGAGTCCCCAGCTTTGTTATTAGATTTAATGTTGGCAATTAGTAACTTGCTAGCTGAGCGTAGCATTGTAAGATTTTTATATGGGGAGATCAGGTTAGAGAGGATAGGAGTGTTAGTAGGGTGGTACAGAATTTTTTGTGTGATTACAAGTTGATTATATTGTAGTTGGTTATGTAGTTCTAACCATTTAAGTTGTTTGAGGTTGAGACAGTGGTGGGTTCTATAGGGAGAGCCAGTAGCAAATCTAACTATATTATTATAGCTAGATTCAAGCTTGATAAGGTTGTGCTTAGATAGATTGGTATAAATGGCAGAAGCATAGAATAGGGTAGAAGTAAGATGAGCCTGGGCAGTGGAAGTTCTAGCAAGTTGTGTAAGGAAGGGTTTGATTCTATACAGAGAGCCTAGTTTTTTTATTGATAGTTTGAATAGTATTATTGATCTGGGCATCAAAGCTGAGGTTGTGATCAATGGTAATACCCAGTAGGCATGCAGTAGGATCAGGGAGATACAAGTTCCATTATAGGAGTTAATAGTGAAGTGGATCTGTGGTGATTTTTGAGTGGGGTGAAGAGTAATAGTTTGGTTTTCTTGGGGTTGAGGAGGAGACAATGATCAGTGAACCATTTTTCTACAGAATTAAATACCATTTGAGTAAGGGTTTGGAGAGAGGATGAGGACTTGGCAGTACAGATTAGAGTAGAGTCATCGGTATTGTATGCAAGTGGCTTGTGGAACAATAGTGTAGAGATTGTTAATAAAGATAGAAAAAGAAGAGGGCCTAGGATAGAGCCTTGAGGGACTCCAGTGTTCACAGGAGGTGTGGAAAGATTGTTGTCCCAAAGAACTGCTTGATGTCTGTTATCTAGATAGGATTTAAACCAAAGAATAGCTTGAGGGTCAAGAGATTGGGCTTTTAGAGTACTGATAAGTATGCTATGGTTGACCATATCAAAAGCTTTTGATAGGTCTATAAACAGAGCAGATGAAAGAGAGTTGTTGTTTCGATTTCTGTTAATACAGTCTGTAAAGCTTAGTAGGGCAGTAGTGGTGCTATGAAAGGGTCTAAAGCCATGCTGACAGTTAGCAAGTAAGTTGTTATGGAGTAGGTGTTGGAGTAGTTGATGGTGGATACATCTTTCCATTATTTTGGCTAGTGGAGAGAGTAGAGCAATTGGACGGTAGTTGGAGATGTCAGTGGATTTACCTCCTTTATGCAAAGGGATTATATGGGATACTTTCCATATGGAAGGGATGGTACCTTCTGTGATTGTTCTGTTTATAAGGATGGATATTGGATAAGCTAAGGGTTTGGCAGCTACTTGAAGGTATTCTGCTGGGAGGTTATCTGCAGAGGGAGTACAAGGTTTGAGTTTCTGAAGGAGTTTACAGATAAAGGAAGTTGGAACTGGTTGTAACTGTAAGAGGGAATGGAACTGTTTGTATTCTGTAAAGGAGAGGGTAGTGGGTGTTAGTGTTTTTGTTAAAGTTTGAATAGCTTCAGTGAAGTAGTTGTTAAAGGTATTGGCTATTTGCAAAGGACTATCATGGGGAATAGAGTTTGGGGCTGGGGTCCTAGCCTGCCCTGGTTTGAGAAGTTTATTAATGTCTGACCAAAACTTTGAGGGTTGTTAGAGTGTGATTGTTGAAGTTTGGAATAATAATTTTTTGTCTAACAAAATGTCTTTTGGTAGCGTCATTTAATTGCTTAAAGTATAAGTGGTCAGCAGTGTTCTTTGAGGCTCTCCATTTGGCCCATACTTTGTTCAGAGGAGCATTTTCTCTCTGGTTAGTTTTGTGAGCCAGGGGGCTATTTTAGTCCTTACACGGGAAGAGTGGATAGGTGCATGACTATTTAGGATTTGAAGGAATGAAGTGTTAAAAAAAGAGACGGCTTCGTCCAGTTTGAGTTGCTTTAGAGGTGACCAATTAATGGCTTTTAGTTCATTTTGAAAGTTTTCTGCTTGGAAGAATTTTTTTGAACGAAAGGTGACCATGTTGTAATTATTAGAGCTGGGTTTCTTTTGTTTTATTATGAAGGTTAGTACATGATCACTAATGTCGTCTGGGAGAGTTCCAACTTTATAAGTATCTGGATGACTGTTTATAAGGATCCAATCAAGAATAGTTTCCTTTTTGCTAGGTTTATGGAATCTTGTGGGGGAGTTTATTATTTGAGAGAAGCCAAATAAGTTTATGTGGGTGTTTGGATTAGGTGAGTTACATGTGGTCCAATCTATGTTAAAATCACCAAGTACTATAGTTTCCTGAGGTAGGAGAGACGTTAAGCTGCTAAGAATGTTTTCGAGAGTGGTAATATTATTACCTGGAGGGATGTAGGAGCAGATTATATAGATAGATTTAGCACTATTAATTTGAAGTTTGACAGTAAGGGTTTCAGCATTGGTATTTGGGGGTAATAATACATCAATGGGAGTAACAAGAAGTTCAGATTTATGCAAGATGGCTACACCTCCACCTTTTTTGGATGTACGGTCGGATCTTAGGATGTTGTATCCAGGTGGGGTTATTTCTAGGTCATGAGTAGTGGGTTTTAACCAGGTTTCAGTTAGGCAAAGGATATCAAATGCATGAGCTTGTAAAAGAGCATGCAGTTGGCTAATTTTGTTATTAATGCTACGGATATTGAGTTGAGCTATTCTGAGTGAGTTTCCTGATATTATAGAGGAGGAAGCATTGTTGAATGATTGTTTTGTAGATTGTCATGTTGTAGTATTGGACCAGGATTAGGATGAATGTTTCCACCTATTAGAAGGTTTAAAGAATGTGTCAATGCAGTTTTATGACTTTATAGTGCTTGGGTAGACTTATGTTGGGGAAGTAAGTAATGTGGGTATATCTGTGAAACCTAGGCAGTAGGTAGGCTGAAGTAAAGGTAATGTTGCTATGAGAGAGAGTCGGGGTGTGTAGTTGGTGTAGTTTGCTGTTGAGAGGATACTTTAAAGAACATAGAGTAGTGTTCATAGTAGGTAAGGGTATAACTTAAGTTAAGGAATATTAATGAAGAAGACATGAGTAGAGAATATTTGAGGCTAGGTGTATGTACATAGGCCATATTGTAGTAGTATGGTAGAAAGGTTAAGTAAGTTATAAGGCAGGTAAAGTGACAAATTATGTGGTGAAGTAAGATATATAGTAAGATAAGATAGTTAGAGGAGGTTTGGGGGAGAGTAGGTATAAAGTAGTAGTGTACAGATGATAGAAGAGGGGGATTAGGGGTGGAGTTGATATGTTCAAGTGTTAGGTGATAGGTTCAGAGGATAGTGGGTGTGGCGGATAGGTATAAGTTTAACAGCACTGGGGTGGGTGGGAATTGGGGTAGGGTAGGGAGCAGAGTGAGCAGGGCTTAACGGAGCGGTCACAGCAAGTGGAGAAGGAGACAATCAGTCAGTAACAACCCAGAGAGAGAAGGTGGAGCAGGTAAGAAGGTTTCAGTAGAGCAGGTAAGAAGGAAGACTAAGGGTAATTAGGAGGGCAGAGTGAGGAAGTTACTAGTCTGCAGAGGGTAGGGGTTGAGAAGAGTGCAGAGAAGGAGCAGGAAGAGGTAGATTAGGAGAATAGCTAGGCAGTAGGGCAAGGGGAAGAGAAAAGAAGGAAAAAAGGAGCCAAAGCTAGTAGATTGAAAAGAGAGGGAGGGTCTAGGCTAGGTTAGACTGCCACCTGGTGGTCACAGTTAGTATAGCATCAGGTGACTGAGTTCAGAAGTATAGCAAGTAGGAAGGGTAAGCTAAATGGCAGGAAGCAGTATATAGATGATAATGGTCCTAGGGAGGGTCTGGCTGTTGGCTTTCCTGACTCAGGATCAAAAAAAAAGTAAATAGGGATAAAAAAGGGAACAAATTTGTTTACAACAAGGCAATGATAATACATACTTTGCCAAGTACTAATCAATCAGGTGAGAAGTACTGGGACAGCAAAAAAGGAAGGTCCAAGTTGGCAGGCTGGAGGTAGATGAGAGAATCCTTAGTAGTCAGGCAGGTCCCTTATTGCAGGGTAGTGGATAGAACGCTAGAGGGTAGGGAGGCAAGATAACAGGGTATTAATAAAATATTAAGGCAGAACAATTTGCTATGGTAGACAGGTTAGGTATTTCTAACAGTTCTACTGAAAAATTGTACTAACAACATACTAATATAATTGTTCTGATAAGGTGTGGTTAATAATACTCACTCTAGCCATAAAACAATTTCTAGCAGTTCAGAAAAAGATAACCGTAGTGGCCTAGGTACCATAAAAGTAAAGGCTTACACTTCAGATATCAGGATAAAACAGTATGCATAGGCAAGTAAGTTCTTCAACCATTAGCATTCTACTTTAGCAATACTTGCACTAACAGGATAATAAAGTCATACAGAGAAAAAAACACCTCAGGAACAGGTCATGAGAGATAAAGACATGGGGCTAGGCAAGTTGGAAAGAGCGCATGGCAGCCACTAGATGTGATAGTAATAATTCCCATAGAGGGTCGGCATATAACCACCTAAAATGTTTTCTATTTCAGTTGGAGAGTATCTCCAATGCAGTTAAATAATCAGTGCTCCTTGCATTAGACTGGAAGGAATATAACTAATAGTTCTAATAGAGAAGTATCTATCAAACACCTTTCAGTTTACTCATATATAGATAGATAGATAACTATATGTGCATACAGATCTTTTCTGATATACCTAATACTGTTAATATATATGTATGTAGATATTCATAAGTATATGTGCATATGTATCTCTACCTGTATATGTGTAGATATATATTGCTGTCTATATGTATATATCTGAGTGTTTATATATATATATATATATATATATATATATATATATATATATATATATATATATATATATATATATATATACATATACATATCCATTTATGTATGTCAATATGTATATGCGTATATATCTATATAGATATATGGATAAGTATATATACATATATGTTCACCATATGTCCTGCACATGGAGTGGATCCCTATCTTAGCCCCAATAGTCCCAACTTCTTAGTGCAAGGGCATGTCAGGTATGTATTGCAGGTATATATGTAGACTATTGCTACTGTAATAGGGGATTTCTTCACAGACATGTTGTGTGTGGGAGGTCACATCTGCTTTTAACATGTGCGCCATTGGCCACAGACAGACATCCTAAGGACATCATAGTACAGTACCACTGATAGCACAGTAATGATCCTTTGGACTGCAGCAGAGATATGGCCATTAAATGTGGACAGTCTGACACACTCTAGTCAGTCCAGCGGTATACACAGAACCCCTTAGTGCAAGACATATGGACTGAGCTTGACGATGTGGATGTTAACATCCATGTAGATGGGTATATCATGTAAATACTGGTATACATTTGCCCCATAGGTTAAGCATTCACACACCCCTGTCTGCCCTGACACATACTAACAACTGGTACAAAGGTGCCATGGCCACATACTACCCAATAGTTAGTGACATACATCTGTACAGGATCCCACTGCTTTGTCCAACATATATGACTGTTATGGTGGCTTGGCAGCAGTATATCTGGCAAGTATCTGAACATAACATCACACTGGGTAAGTACACTAAGCTGCTAGGCATGTAACAAAGCACTGTGCAGGCTACAGGCAGAATGCAACAACACTGGCCTACATTTCTTATGGGGGAATACACATGTACCTGCATATATAGCAGGCTCTACAGGCATGTCACAGCACAGAGTAACAGACACCTGTGTGAACGTACATAACCACAACCAATGTGAACAGAGCCACAGCCACATATGGTAGCTAGCATAATATTACAGTATATGGACTATCTGATCAATACCATCCTCATAAGTACCACTCACACACTAACTCTACATATACTGGGCTACTACACAGTGTGGTCCGATGCCTGCTTGTGGTATGGGACATGTGTGTGCTTGGCCCTACAAACATGTAAGCTTATAGGGTAACATACAGTGGAGCAGCATGTAACATCACATAGAACATGACCAAGAACAATGACATCTACCACAGTCTGTACACAGACCAAGGTACGTATTCACAATCCACACACTGTCGACAATTACCATAAGTACACAGACCTCAGTACTGTACACATGACCACAGAATGCCCAGGCTATGTCCTCAAAGATAACCCCTACTATACATAACATGTGTCGTAGTCTGATATCTCACTGGCTTGTTATCAGATATGATGTCACTAAATGATGGTGTACAGAACATATGCACCTCTTACTGGATGACATATGTACACAGGTTGACAGAGTTGTGCCTGGGGGCACAAACACAGGGCCAATATTGACATGTTGCTGTGATAACCTCATACATTTACTGTTGTAACAGGGTTTGTTGTGACATATGTCATATGAGGGTTATGAAGTCAGTAACTCTCATGTCTGTCACCATGTATTGTCAGCAATCCTCACACTGTGCTTCTGCAGTTCACAGGTAGGTGCTCTGTGGGTAACACAAAAAACAAAAGGCACCACACACTGCCCAGTTTGCAGTTTACCCAAAAGATGGTGGTTTCCTCAGAAACATAGCACTGTCATGACAGGTATTAATACATGTAGACCAGCCATATCTGCACACACCCTGTTAAACCAACATTACTCCAAATGCAGAATAGCGACACTTACATTCTGTAGTCATGTCAGGCACATCCCTTTCCTATGTGTTGGCCTGTTTCCACTGTGTATGTTGTTAGAGGTAAATCCCTAACCCATCTGTGCTGCTGTTTGCTAAACAACAGATGTAGGTCCTGCTCACAATGAATGAGAAGGCCCAACACTAACATGATGTTCCTAGATATTGGAGAGTGTTGGCTGTGAGAATGTTACCACAGCTGTTCCACATGCAATCAGCTAGAGGGGAAATGCAATTCGTGCAGAGGCTGTCAGCTTATCATGAGCATCACTTACAAAACACATGCTGCTGCTTAAGCAAAGAAGGTGTACATCTCCACTTCCACCACAGAGGGAGTGAGAGAGGTAGACAGAGGCAAAAATAGGTCAGGGAGGGGGTGGGAGACTAAAACCTAAGCATGTCTGTGTCACACACCTTCCAGTACAAGGTACCAAACCCCTGACTTATTATGTAGTGCTGTTACATGTCTATGCAGTTATTGGATGCACCACATAGCTTACATGTTGATGAGCCCTCCAAATGTATATGTGATGGTGAGTGACATCTGCAACAGTGATATGGTAGCAATACAGTAGTTGTAGTACACGTGCCTGTCCACATGGACAGATGTCAGCGTCAACACAGCCACACTCTCTCAGGGACCCACATGCACTGACACACTGGCAGGGTCAGGAATACACCTCCTCACTAGTTAAGTTGCCACAATACAGTACGGTGCAGGTATCACATGCACCACAGGGGTTATCCAGAGGTTATATGGGCAAAGGGTATGTGGATGCATCAGACATCAGACAACATGCTTCATTATGTCAATGGGGGATGTAGTGAGTGTGAATGTGGTCAGAAACATCATACACCACACACACAGACACAGGGTGCCAATGCTGAGGTGCATGGGTGCATTGCTTCATGGGTGTGTAGTGGTTGACTGTGCAGAAGGCTATAAAATACTAGGTGATGGGTATACCTTGGCATCAGGCCAGATGACAATGGTCTTCAGTGTGGGCCAGGGGTATAGTGCCTGGATTGACCCACACAGGCGGGTATTGTATTCATCGTACAGTCACCTGGGTAACTATTGTGTGTGGCTATTGCTGTGCATTGCTTGACATGTATGTGTTCATTAGTCCATGACATGGATGGTGTCTGGGATGTGCACACATCCTACATGCACGTACAGTGACATGTGGAACCATACCTGAGGTGTCTGGCCCATGTTGTATACACAGATTGTTATCATCAGATGTGCCATTCCAGGCCTCATGTGGCGGGAACAGGTAATGGACAGCAGGTTGGCCCTGCACCTACATTGTTAGCATGATACAGGCATTCCCTGGTGTCAGTGGTATCTGTCCATACAGGGCATGTGTTTAAGGCATGGTATGTCCTTTTTGGGTCACATTTGATGCCACCACAGTTGTTGCAGGTTTCCAGTGGGGAGTATAGTGAAGGTGCACTGTCTGCATGTTCATAGGTTCATAGATTCATAGGTTCATACTAGGCTATCTGCCCGAGGGCATTTATAAGCCTAGCCAGAGTGTGTTTGGCTTTCGCCACCCATTTTAAATTAATTTTGCTATGTCTTTTTTTGAGGTTAGTATACTGTGCCTCTGTCTAACAGTGACACAGAAGTGATAGCCGGGGTAAACCTACAATCTCCCATCCACTCATCAAGATTCCTCTTGAAGAGAGTCAATGTGGGACTCTGCCTAACCTGGACTGGGATTTTATTCCAGAGTGAAGGGAGCCTCTGGGTTATGAATCTGTCCCTCCAGCATGTCCTATTTATTACAGTGCTGAGGTTCAAGTCTCTCGAGCACGTAGCTCGATGGGATTTGGATTTTCTGAGATGCAACATGTCCATTAATTCCGGGTTGGACATGGCTTTATACGTCAGGCACAGATCGCCTCTGAGCAGGCAGTATGCCACTGAGTAGAGCTGGAGTTTCTTTAACCGGGCAGCATATGGCATCTGTTTGAGCCCTTTGATCCTCTTGGTGAGGTACTTTTGGGGTCTTTCCAGTTGCTGCAGGTGTCTGGTAAGGTACATCCCAAAAGGGGCATTGTACTCAATTATGGGCCTGATGAGGGATGAGTAAAGAGGCACGATGACCTCCCCTGATCTAGATGTGAATTCCTTCATGATTAGGTGGGCTATATAAAATGTTTTTCTAACCACTTTGGCCACGTGGTTGTCAAATGAGAGATTGCTATCAACTTGGGTCCCCAGGTCCCTAATGACATCTTCTGTACTTAATGGATTACCACCTATGTGGTAATTTGTGGGAACTTTGTTTTTGCCAAAGGGGATGACTATACACTTTTGGCGTTTAGCTTGAGGCCATGGCTCTGGCACCAGTTGTCTGTTTCTGTGAGGCCCTTTTGGAGGATGCTTGTGTCGGCTGGAGAGTTGATTATGGCGCCCAGTTTGCAGTCATCTGTGAACTTGGTCAGCCACAGTCCTTCCGTGTTGGCCTGTACCGCCGAGAAATATATACCGAACAAGAGAGGTCCCAGGACTGAGCCTTGTGGGACGCCACTTGTAACTGGTTTGGAGTCTGACATGGCTCCAGCAATTCTAACCATGTGGGTTCTGTCCTTGAGCCAGTTTGCAACCCATCTAGTGACATAGGGTTTTATATTTAAGCTGGTGAGCTTATCTATAATGCCCGAGTGGGGTATTGTATTGAAGGCTTTTGCGAGGTCCAGGTAGGCTGTGTGGACCACCTTCCCCTCGTCAATGGCCCTGGTGACTGTTTCAAATAAATCGACCAGGTTTAAGAGGCAGGATCTGCCCTTAACAAAGCCAAACTGGGTAGGATCCAGTGTCTGTAGGTCCCCAATATCTTTATTTATGAGGTCCATGATGATCCTTTCCATAGCTTTGCAGACCAAGCTAGTCAGGCTTATGGGGTGATAGTTTCCAGGATCCCTTGAGGCACCACCTTTGTGGAGAGGGACCACTGTTGCTGTATGCCACTCTTTGGGTACATATCCTGTAGTAAGGCTAAGATTGAAGAGTAGTTTTATGTTTGGGTTTAGCTCTTCTTGGAGTTTATGTAGGACGCAGCCTGGGACACCATCTGGTCCCATTGATGCTGTGTTTTTTGCTTTGGAGAGGGTGGTTCTCACCTGAGCATCTGAGATGTCAGCGGGGCAGCACTCTGTTGGGATAGATATTTGCCCTTTTGGTGGGGAGTGGGGGGAGAAGTTTGCACTGAACCTGTCAGCTAGGATGTTGGCAATGTCTGTGGGCTCGGTGTAATTTTTGTCATTTTGGACTAATTCTGAGCATATCTGGGAATTCTCACCCAGGTTCCTAACATAACTAAAGAAAGCCTTGTGATTATCCTTAGTGTCCTGTGCAATTTTTCTCTCGAAGCTGGCCTTAGACAATTTTATGAGTGCCCGTAGTTTTTTGCTAATACTGATCAGAGATGCCTTTCCTTTTTGGGATTTTGCTCTATCATGTACTAGCTTCCTCCTTCTATTGCATAGTTTGTTTATGGCTCGGGTCCACCAGACAGGACGTCTGCCTTTGGAGGATTGGGTCTTGGTTTTATTTGGGATTGCATGATCCATGCATTCCTGAAGGTGTTCATAGAATGCGTTTATAAAGGATTCTGCGGTCTGGGACGTATTTTCCACAGGCCCGGGGGCTTTGAAGGATTTCGCCTTGGTTTTGAGGCATGTGAAATTTGCTTTAGAGAAGTTTTTCACTGTGGTTTTCTGGGCAGGGGTTGGGGTCGGGATGTGAATATCCAGTGAGATTAGTTTATGGTCTGATCTTACCAGTGAGGGATACACTTCTGGTCTGGAGCATAGTGTCCCCATGTTGGTGATGATCAGGTCCAGTATGTTTTCCCCTCTTGTACATGTCTGTTGCACTGATGGACAGGGTGCCATGCCCTCTGTAGTCCTCTGCAATTACACCATGGTTACTATCTGTGGGCAATATTCAGGGTATTACCACCAAAGCGGTTGTTGCCTAGGCAAGTGTGTTTGTGTATGAGACATGGGTTTAGAGTGTTCTCTGGGTAATACAAGGGTTGCTAACTTTGTTTGCCAGGCCTTGATGTCACATGCAGGGGTATAAATTGGCACCCCAACCTCTCGGCTATTTCACATCTGATATCCTTGTACGGTGGACATTGTGACATATAATCGGGCCACCATATAAGACATTTGCAAAATCTGCTTCACAATGAGTCCAGTTGTTACACACTCACAGCCACCTTCATACAGGATATAAATGACAAACACTGCCACCCACACACACACACACACACACACACACACACACACACACACACACACACACACACACACACACACACACACACACACACACACACACACACACACACACACACACACACATTCAAAAACACCTGCCATGTCTGGGATTAGAACTCCTACCTAACTAGTTTATTACTACAGCACTATGCAGTTATAGTACACGTCACAGAGATTACTGGTGCACTCTTTCCCCAAAGATGTATTTCATAGTGAATGACATCAGCAGCCTTGCCAAAGTAGGGCATTTGATCTCTAGTGGTAGCATGTCCAACAACTCTGGGTTTGACATAGCTTTATATGTTAGGCAGAGATCACCTCAGAGTAGATGATATGCTATGGAGTAAAGTTGGAGTTTTTTGAGTTGGTCAGTGTAGGGCATCTGTTTGAAGCCAGCAATCCTCTTTGTGAGATACTTTTATGGCCTTTCCAGCTGCTGCAGACGTCTTGTGTAGTACATTCCAAAAGGGGTGTTGTACTCTATAATGGGTCTAATGAGTGTCGAATAAAGGGGAACAATGACCTCTTTTTTCCTAGATGAGAACCTGTTTGTGATGAGGTGTGCTACGTAGAAGGATTTCCTGACTACTGTGGTGATGTGATTATCAAAGGAGAGACTACTGTCCACCTGTGTCCAAAGGTCTCTTATCATACTTTCAGTGTTAAGTAGACTACAGCCTATGTGGTAGTTCATGGTTACAGAGTTTTTACCAAAGGGGATGACAATGCATTTTTTGGCACTGAGCTTGAGGCCATGGCTCTGACACCAGGCATCTGTCTCAGTGAGGTCCTTCTATAGGATGTCCACATCATTTGTGGACTCAACTATGGCTCCTAGTTTGCAGTCATCTGAGAAATTCATTAGCTAAAGGTCTTCTGTGTTAGCCTGTACTTCAGAGAAGTTTATAGGTTCATAGGTTTATAGTTTCATAGGTAGGTACTAGGCTATTGGCCCTAGGGCTTATATAAGCCTAGCCAAATGGTACCCTGGCTTTTGCCACCCAAGAAAATTATTTTCCTGTGCCCCTATCAAGCAGACCCACAGAAGTGATCCCCGAGGTGAATTTCCTATCTCCCATCCAATTATCAAGATTTTTCTTGAAGAGTGCTAATGAGGAGCTTTGTTTGATATAGATAGGTAGTTTGTTCCAGAGTATTGGAAGTCTCTGGGACAGGAATTTATCCCTTCAGCATGTTCTGTTTATTGTGGTGATAAGGTTTAGGTCCCTAGAGCATGTAGCTCGGAGGAATTGGGATTTCATGTCCAACAGCTCTGGGTTTGACATAGCTTTGTATGTTAGGCAGAGATCGCCTCTGAGCAGGCGATAAGCGACAGAATAAAGCTGGAGTTTTTTGAGACGGTCTGCATAGCGCATCTGTTTGAGGCTGGTAATCCTCTTTGTGAGGTATTTCTATGGCCTTTCTAGTTGTTGTAGATGTCTTGTGAGGTACATACTAAAAGGGGCATTGTACTCTATAATGGGTCTAATGAGTGATGAGTAGACGGGGACAATGACCTCTTTTTTCCTGGATGAGAAACCTTTTGTGATGAGGTGTGCCATGTAGAAGGATTTCTTGACTACTGTGGTGATGTAATTATCAAAGGAGGAACTGTCCACCTGTGTCCCAAGGTCTCATCACACTTTCGGTGTTAAGTAGACTACCGCCTATGTGGTACTTCATGGGTACAGAGTTTTTACCAAAAGGGATGACAATGCACTTTTTGGCATTGAGCTTGAGGCCATGGCTTTGACAACAGGCATCTGTCTCAGTGAGGCCCTTTTGTAGGATGTCCACATCGTTGGGAGTTTTGATTATGGCTCCTAGTTTGCAGTCATCTGCAAACTTTGTTAGCCAAAGACCTTCTTTGTTAGCCTATACTTCAGAGAAGTAGATACCAAACAGGAGAGGACCTAGGACTGAACCCTGTGGTACTCCACTTGTCACTGGTCTGAAGTTGGGTTTAGAGTTTGCTACTTTCACAGTGTGGGTTCAGTCAGTGAGCCAGTTGGCAACCCATCTTGTGACATAGGGATTTATACCTAGTTTAGTGAGTTTGTCTATACTTACAGAGTGGCAGATGGTGTCGAAAGCCTTGGCGAGATCTAGATAGGCTGTGTGAACCACCTTATCCTCATTTACGGCTTTGGAGACCGCTTCAAAGAAGTCTATGAGGTTTAGGAGACATGATCTGCCTTTTACAAACCCGAACTGGTAGGGTCCATAGTTTGGAGATTTCCAATGTCATTGTTTATAAGTTCCATGATGATACGCTCCATAGCCTTGCAGACCAGGCTCGTCAGGCTAATGGGGTGGTAGTTCCTGGGTCCGTGGAGTGCGATAACCATTTCTCTGCACCATTCAGTGGACACAATGCCTAAGGTGAGGCTATGATTGAACATTATTATAAAAAAAATTTTATTTTAAAAAGTTTGGTGTTGTAAAGGCCCCCAGGGAAATTGTTCGGGCTTTTTTTGGGGTTTTTTTAAACCTGTGCACGTGTTACATTAACTTCTGAATGTTTTAAAAAAAAAAACATGAAACTGGTGTTGAAAACATTGTTTTGATATTTGTGATTTCTAATCAAAGATCTGATTGTTTAAGACTTACATTCCTATAAACCTTTGTTTGTCTTTAAAACAAAATTTGCAAAAAACACTTTAAAAAAAATTTTTAAATCTAAAAGTTTTAAAGGCTGGAAAACTTTAAAATTTGATTTACTTCTTTTTCCGTTTTTTTTCTGTTGAAAAATTTTGTTTTTGGGCACAAAAAATTGCTTCCTTTTTGAAAAATAATTTTTCTTCAATTTTTTCCCACTTGTTGTCTTAAAAATTTTTTAAATTTAAAATTTTTTATTTTTTTTATTTTTTATATTTATTTTTTTTAAAATTTAATTTTTTAAAATTTTAAAATTTTCCCTTTTTTAATTATTATTTATATTTTTTTATTAAAGGAATACTTTTTTAAAAATTTTTTAATTTAATTTTTAATATTTGTTTTTTTAAAGTTTTTAAAAAATTAAAATTTATAATTAAAAAATTTTTTAAAAAGTTAAATTTTTTTATTTTTTTTTAAATTTTAAATTACATTTTTAATTTTATTGTTAAATTTTTTAGTGTTCAGAAATAGTAATTTGGGGCGGGGGTTTTTGTTAAAGGGTAAATTTTTGGGGTTTTTTTTTCCAATTTTGTTTCCTTGATAATTTTAAAATTTAAATTATTTTAAAAAAATTTTAAAATTTTTAATAAATTAAAAGCTAAATTTAGTGGGTGGTTAGTGAAGAATAAAGGTTTTATGAAAATTGTAATGGTTCTCGGGAAACTTGAAGGTTTGCATAAATGTTGTCTCATTTTTTAAATCCCCTGATGATTTGAGGTTTTAAATTTTTTTAAAAATTTAATTACCTCAATTTTTGCTTTTTTTCTTTGGGTGGTTTAAAAATTTGACCTTGCCAAAAGGCCATTGGGGGCAAGCCCCTTGGGGCCCAAGGTTCCCAGAATCAGGGGTGCTTTGCAGAATTTGGGGCAAAGCATTTTGGTTGCCCAAAAAATTCCATCCCAACAAAAATTAGGACTAAATCCCCGAAGTTGTGGTAACATTTTGTTTTAAAAAGTTTAAAATCTGGGGGTTTGATGGGCAGGAAAAGCTACTAAGTTAAACCGCCAGGTTTACAAATCACCCTTTCCCATGTCGCCTCATTAGTCCAGAGGTGCCTAAAATTACACCCAAACTTGGGCATTTTAAACTCCTTTTTGTAACAAAGTTTTGGGGGAGAAATTCATTTGGGCAAAAGGGGAAAGGTAAAGGTCTCCAAGATTGAAGGCGGAAATCAAAATTTTTTTGGGGTAACAGGGTTTGGACTTTCCGGGGAAATGAAGGCTTTTCCCCATTTTACCCCCTTGTTTAGTTTGGTAGTAAAACAAAGGCCCCACATAAATTATGCCCAAAAGGGGGTTTTTGGGGAAGTTGTTTTCCATGTAGGATTAAATTACACTTATCTGGGAAAGAACATAATTTTGGTTGTAAAGGGGCCGTTTAATTTTTTGACAATTTTGTAAAGCCTTTTTGAAAAAAGTTTGGTTTGTTTTTAAAAAAAATGTGTAGATTTTTTTTCATTGGTTGGGGTTGTTCAAGTGTACCCCCCCTTTTAGTCAATTCAAATTTGGTTGGGCCCTTTACCCCAGGCTAAAGGTGAATCCCTACAATTTGGGGGGGTGGTAGGGGGGAGGGCCTTCTGTTCCCAGAGGCAAAAAAATTTTGCTTTAAGATAGTTTTTCAAAGAAAAAGGAAAAAGGGGAGTGATTGGGGTTTCCTGCCATGATGTGCAGAAAAATTGCCCCTTACAACTTTAAACCAACAACTCCAACTGCCATGGGGGAATTTTTTTTGGGGCTTTTCAAAAAGGGGTTAAGGGTTAAACAAAGGATTGGGGGTTTGCCCAAAGTTGTTTTCCAAGTGAATGAAAACCCCAAATATGCATTTTGATTGTGGGGTGAAATGTTACTGTAAAGGGGCTTCTTCAAAAGGGACATGAAAACCCACCAACCTTGCCAACAAAAATTACATCCACCAGGGGGAAAGGGGGAAAAAAAACGGATCCATTTTTGTTTATAAAACAAGGGGTTTTTGTTTCAAAGAGAATAAAAAATACCCCCCCATTTTGGCCCCAATTATTTTAATTGATTTGCCAGTAATTAAAAATTTATCCTTACTTTCAATCCCCCAACTTTGGGGCCCAAATTTTACTTTTACATCCACATTTTTCCAAAAATTGTTTTCGGCACTTTGCCCCGGGTTTCATTATTCAAAAAGGGTATGGGGGTTTTAAAGCTTAAGCATTTAAGTGTATTTGGAAAAAAAAAAACAAGTAGGCCCTAACCGGGGATGTTTTGGGGTAGCCCGGGTTTTCTCCCTGAAACTGGTTGGGGGGTTTTTGGGGATCAATGTTTTATTCACCCCTTCCTACCCACCCCTTTTTCCTTGAGTTTGGGCCTTAGCCAAAACTAGGCCAAACTTTCTTAACCCCCCCCTGGGGCTCCCCATTTCAAGAGAATAAAAACCCCAACCCCCACCCAAGCAATGCCAAAAATTACACCACAAAATACATAAAAAAAAAAACCCCTTCATAAAACTGCCAAAACAGGGATTTAACAAAAAATCCACCCCCAAAACAAAGGGCACCCCCACAATCGGGGGCCATCAAAACCCATAAGGAAAAACAACATCAACATAGTCAATGCCATATGGCAACTGGTTTCCCCGGTAAACAAGGGAAGTTGTCATGCCTTCGGTGAGGATCCCCCCTTTGGCACGGGTAAATCCACAAAAGGCCCCCCCAAATTTTAAAACTTTTCCCATTTTGTTTGTGAATGCCTTAGGGCTTTTACCCCTGGACTTCCCTAAAAACATGGAGATTTTCCCGATCTTGGCCCAGGAGGTATGACCCACCCCTGATAGTCCCCATCACCCAAAAACCCACAAACAAAAAACTTAAACTTGGGTAATTTTTGTCACAAGGGAGATCTGCGCCAAAAATTTCCCCCAAACCCTTTGAAATGGCCCACGTCGGGGACTATACTCCCAAAAAATTTCCCCTTATAGTGCCTTTTTAGGAAGGCAAATAAAAATTCCCCCCACGGGAAAGGAAAAAAACCCAATCACTCAATGCTAGGTCAAATCTGACTCCGCATCCTTTGGAAACTCCATCTGTAGTGACAGGGTGGTTGGTAGGGAACTGCTTACCATTAATTCATGCCACATTTTGGGACCTAACCTGGAAAAAACCTAAGAGGGGTTCCATATTCTTTAAGGGATATCCACCCCAGGCATTTGCTCACAAATGCATCGGTTATCCGTCAACTCTCTGGGAAGAGCAACCAAAATCTTTGCCAGATGCCATGTCCCAATTCTCCTCATTTTTTAAAAACCTAAAATAATACAACCTAACACCCAAAAGGGGTTTTCAACTACCCTATCATTAATGGGAAAACACTCAGTCCCAATTTTTGTGCTCAACTTTCGGAATTCATAAATTCCAATGCCATGGATCAACATATCCCCCCGGGGGCAGCAATATCCTAGACCTTTTAACCCAACTGGGCAAACCAAATCAATTTGTGTTGTCAGATCCCCATAAGCTTCACCCTGAATAATTTCCCCCCCATAAGGGAAACAACATAAAAAATTTCTCCAAAAGCCAACTTCCGTTCTTAAAAAGTGGAAACCCCACACCCACGGGACAATAGGGTATCTCTGTCCACAAATCATTTTGCATTACATAGTTCAGGGGGCCCCCCCTAATAGAACCAAAGATTTCTCCAAAAAGCCAATCTGGGGGTGCCCCAGCCCAAAAAAACTCTACAACAGAAGACTTTAAAAAATAAAATGTTGGGCTCCCTTCAGCTTCATGGGTGGTCCTCATAAAACCCCCAAACAGAGAAAAATTCATACATTCAAACACCACAAAGTTTTTAAAGCTATGTCAAGAATCTCAATGGCAACACTCAGATCTGCTTTGAGTTACAGCACAATGGCACTAAATATACAGAACCACGGATTTGCCAACATCCGGGGTGGCAGTGCTTTTACCCTCTGTCACCCCTAAAGGGCCCATCTCTATACCAGAAGAATGCAAAGTTCCTGTAATCATGGCTGCACAGGTGAAAACACACTATCAAAAAAACACAGCCTCCATGGGACCTGACAACATCCCAGGCTGTTTTCTACATGAACTGAATGAACTGGCACACCACCTATGTACCATGTACAATCATAGCCTCACCTCAGGCTATGTCCCCTGAATGGTGAAAGCAAGGGTTATCCCACTCCAAAAAGGGAGCCACCACAGAACCAAACTAGCCTTTTGTACAGCCTTTTGCAAGGTTTGGGCGTATCATTATGGAACTTATAAAGAATGACATTGATAATCTCCAAAGTCAGGACCCCACCCAGTTGGGTTTGTAAAGGCAGATCATGTCTCTAAACCTGACAGTTCTTTGAAGCAGTCAAAAAAGAAAATGGGGGTGGTTTCACACAGCCTATCTAGATCTCCCCAAAGGGGACACCATCCCCACTCTGGTTAAAGATAAACTCACTAAACTGGTATAAACCCCTATGTCAAAAGATGGGTTGCCAACTGGCTCACTGACAGAACCCACACTGTGAAGGTAGCAGACTCTAAATCCAGCTTCAGACCAGTGACAAGTGGAGTACCACGGGGTTCAGACCTGGGTCCTCTCCTGTTTTTTACTTCTCTGAAGTACAGGCCAACACAGAAGGTCTTTATCAGTTTGCAAATGACTGCAAACTAGCCATAATCAAAACCCCAAAAAGATGTGGACATCCTAAAAAAGGGCCTTGCTGAGACAGATGCCTGGTGTCAAAGCCATGGCCTCAAGCTCAATGCCAAAAGTGCATTGTCTTTCCCTTTTTGGTAAAACTCAGTCCCCATGAACTACCACATAGGTGGTAGTCTATTATAAAAGGGGATAAGAGACCTTGGGACACAGGTGGACAGTAGTCCCCTTTTTTTCACATGCCACAGTAGTCAGGAAACCCTTTTATGGCCTCACCCAAAAAGGTTTCTCATCCGGGAAAAAATGATTTTTCCCCTCTTCACTCATTAGACCCTTTTGGTACAATGCCCTTTTGGTATGTACCTCACAAGACATCTACAACAACGGGAAAAGGCCCAAAGAAATACCTCGAGGATTACTGGCCTCAAAGAGATCCCCTTTGCAGACCGTCTCAAAAACTGCAGCACTTGCATATCACTTACTCAGGGTCTCTGCCTAACACACAAAGCTATGTCAAACCCAGAGCTTTTAGACACTCCATTTAAAAATTCCAATTGAGCTACCTCTAGGGCCCTAAACCTTCACCACAATAAACAGAACATGGGAGGGATAGATTCTGACCCAGAGATTTCCCCATCTGGAACAAACTACCTATCTATATAAAAAAAAATCCTCATTAGCACTCTTCAAAAAAATCTTGATGATTGGATGGGAGTAAAATTCACCCGGGGATCACCTGGGCTCTGCTCAACAGTGGCACAGGAAAATTTTTCTTGGGTGGCAAAGCCATTGGCTGCATGGGCCCCGGGGCCTGTGTACCTACCTATGAACCTATACCCTCTTGCTTTCACCCATATAGAACATATTGCAAGGGCATTTTATATTAAATTATACCATCTTTTATGAAAACTTAGGGTTTTTCTCCAAAAGATTCCACTAATTTTCCCTGAATGTATTGCACACATTGACATACACTACACCTTCCATGGAAAGGGCCTCTATACTATTCATAGAATCAATACTGCAGTTAGGGTGGAGAAATTAACATGTAGAAATATATCTCAAATGTTTTTATTACTATGAAAATATGGGTACCTTGTACTTTTTCAGAAAGTTCTTTAAACAAAAAAGGGATGTAAAGTAGTGACCTTTTCTTAAATTGGCATTTCATTATTATTTATATTGCAGATTGCCATATTTGTGATCTATTTCTTTGTCTGTGGAGTTTCCCCTTTAGCATTGCTCATCAAAGCATATACATTTTGTTTACAATAGCCCTTTCAATAAATAATTTAGCTGTTATACTAAGCTCACAAATAAATCTGGGCCATTGTTAAAAGTCTTTGAAAAAAATTCCCCCATAGGGTAAATAATTTATTAAATGGGATGGATGACAACTGTCTGCTGCAAGAAAATGCATAACCTCCTCAAATCTACTATGTATTTTACTTATAATCTTTCCACTATTTTCCCCCAGTTAGGCAAATATCAAAAATTTACTGATTTACCTGTTTGTACACCATCGGACTTTAAAGCAAATGGATTGTTCTGAAGTTCATCAATAAAAATTTTCATATCTCCTTTACAAAAAAAAAATAAATCATCTAGGGACACACCTGCATGGGACCCCTGCAGGGCTGCATTCTGTCTTATTGCCATATACAGGTGGGGGTCTTTTTTTAGCCTTTCCCCAGCAGGAGGGATGCGACCAGAGAGGTACCTGTGGGTGGTGTTTGGGTGAGCTGGGTGTATGTATATGCATGGGGCATTCCAGTTATGGTTGCATATTCAGGTACATCAGCTTTTTCCCCTACATCAGTCCTACCATCTTTGTGATCTGCAAGTGTTGCCTACACATTCCTACTACAGGCCCAGATAATTGATGCATACCTTATGTAAAATTTCCCAAAGGGGTTTGTCCATTTCACAGTAACACATTATATACTATATGTTTTTTTCTTTGTGTGCTTTTTATATCTAGCCCAACAGCCATGCCATGTCAATCTTTCAGATGGTGACACATATTACCACCATTTTATAATGGCTTGCTAGCATGTGTTATACTGGTGGGGTCTTTGATTGCATTTTTGAGGACCTCCCCTGTCTGGCATGTGTGTGTCATATGGACATACATTCCCACACCTGCAGTGGGTTTTAGTCAACATTTTAACTGGCTACTACGGTGACACCTTTGTTACAGATCTCATGCCCACTAAAAGTGTCTACTATCTGCTGGCATCCTATTCAGCCACCCAATTTCCTTGCTCCACATCCATACCATAGATACAAGTAACTACACTACTCCAATCAGCAATGGGAAAGGGGAGTGACTTTTGTGGGTGTGCCAGTATTGAGGTTTGTGCGGGGGCTTTTTCGGATGCAAAAGTCCCTCCTATACATGGTTGAGCACAGGCAGTTTCATTTTCATCCCTTTTACTGTATGTGCAAGTCAGAGAGGGTGTCTTTTCCTGGGTCCCTCCTGTGTCAGTGTATGTGTTTGATTTTTGCCAAGGCCATGGCATATGGGGCATGTCTCCATCTGCCTAGGGGGCAGGCTCAGGTTGTTCCTCCTCCGAGTCACTCTGTGCCTGTGCAGGCCTTGGATTGGTGGGGGCTGTGTGGTCCTCCCCCGTGCTCTTCCGGGTGCAGCTGTTTCTGCAGGATCATATTGTGTGGCATGGCACATATGATAACAATTTGGGTGCATGTAGTTGGTAGTACTGCAAGGCCCCAAACGGATGTGTCCAGGCCCCGGAACCATGACTTGAGTATCCCAAACACATGATCTATTATGATTATGGTCTGTGCATGTGCCTCATTATGGCATTCTTGTTGGTGTTTTCAGCATCCCCACTAGGTGACCGTAGAAGTCCCCACTGGCAAATCTCTGGTACAACTGCTTCAGATGCCAGATGTGGGAATCATGATAGTTTCCCAGGGCACCCACACAAAATCATTATAATGCCCTGAGCATTGTGCACCCGGACAGTTGATGGAGGAACCCCTTGCAGTTGATGTAGACCCTCCCCCGCTCACCAGGTGCTGCTCTGATGCATATATGTGCCCCTATAGCACCCCCCCCTTATTTCTGCTATTTGGTGGAAGAGATGTATATTTGGCCAACATCTCATGGGTGTTGAGGAAATATCGTGCTCCCCGGCATGTGCTGACATGGCATCCAGGAACTGGTGGAATACTCTGGATGCTGATGCCTGTGAGATCTCCATGATATCCCCAGTTGGGCTTTGGGAGGTACCTGTGGCTAATATTCCTAGGCCTACACATACCTTGGTATCCACTGGGAGGGGTTTCCCCCTCTGTTAGTTCTGTGTCAGGGGGGGCCCACAGCTCAACAATTTGCTGTAGGAGGTCCCTGTGCACCTATAGCACTCCACTATCTCCAGCTCATCTAGCCCCTGGTAGGTTACCCTGGGTCCGTACACCTTCTCCATCCCCCACTGGGGGTTTGGGTTTGACAGCATCATCTCACCACCCTCAGCCTCTTCCACATGTTGATGTCTGATAGTTGCTGCAGCCCCTATCATTTTGTTGTTTTGTTTGTTAAAAGTTTCCCGCTTGTATACACCGGTGGTGTAGAGTGTGAGAAAAACAGAGAGAAAGGTGTTTGCATGGTTTATAGTGGTGTTCTGGGCTGGGCTGGTCTGCTGCCTGTGTAATTGGCTGATTCTATTACATTTCACCTGCCAGCTATGCTAGTTCTCCTAGATTACCTTCCTACTGCTGTTTTCCCTTCCTGTTTAAGCCGGGGCCACACAAACACAGTGCTCAAATGTGCACAGAGCTGCTATTTCCTGTTTCCTTTTTTTTTTCCTTTAAAACCGGTGGGCCCCCTTGGCAATGTATAGTGCTAGGCAGCCTCAGACACACCCCCTTAGCTCTGATAAGCTAGGAGAAAAAAGCCACAGGGCTCCAATCCACTTACTGTATGCCTGACACACTCCTATGATGTCAGCTAACTCCTAGGCTTGCACCAAGCTATTCCTGCTCTTACACTGTTGGGTGCTGACTAGCATGCAGGAAATCTGGGATTCAGTATCATTCCCTCATTTGCATATGATTGCCTGCTGATGCATAGTTACATGTCCAACACTGAGCCTCCCACCTTAAAAACCACTATTCACTGGCCATGTTGTCTTCTGCCTGCCATTGAGTATAATGGCAAAATAGTGATTTGGTTAGAATGCTTATTTTATGTTTTTTTATTTTCGGGCCCGATCCGTTTCCCCTGCCTATGGTTAAACACCCGAGATCAGCAAAAAAAAATAAAGGTTGATTTTTTTTTTTGCAAATGTTTTCCATGCCAATGGCCTTATAGGTGGCCATTGGCATGTTTTCTACATGATATCCACCCTTTATTTGGAGCTGTCATGGCTCTTTTTTAATTTGCAGAAATGTACTGTTACTGGCGAGTACATTTCTGAAGATTACACTAGCCCTCAGGGGGTTTTCAGGTTCCTGGATCACAAATTCACCTCATTTGCATGGATTTCTCCTGAAAATGGGGTAATTTATACAGGGCTGAGTCCTGCAGGACTAGTGCAGGAGCGCTCATCTCCCTGCAGGTTATTCTTGGATCGCCCCAGACATATTGCCTGCTGGAGCTCCTGCACTAGCAGAATCCAGGGACAGTTTTATTTGGGATACTTGTTATAATCCAGCATAATTTTATTCTTCCCCCGTGGAAATAATTATATACCAAGTACACCTACAATGTCATCATACTGGTTGTGTTTTACTGGTAAGCAGTACATATGTATATATGTATATAGTTTATTGAATATTTAATATTTTTCTCAACTTTTTGATAATCATATGATAACACCATCCTGTCACTCTATTACATTTCACTGTACTTAACGTTGTTATCTAACTATTTTTGTTTTCTGGTCTGATATGTTTATTCTTGGTACTGAACTTAATGGAAATGTTATTTAAGAAATCCAAATAAAGAGATTGTTAAAAAAAAGAAAATATCATACCTGAATATAACTAAAAAAATGGTAAGAACCAGTTTCGCTCCAGTTATGGAATTCTTTGAAATCCACTTTTAGGCCCTTACAGGTAGTCATATCTTACTTGCCCCACAAAAATATAACTCACATCTATTGAGTTGCCTGTTAGGCTTCTATGTCCTGTTTATTGCATTCTGTCACCAGTCACTAACCTATTTTGTTAGTACATCTCCCATTTTAATATCTAACTGTATCTTTAACATCTAGCTGGGAGGGTTCATCATGGCATGGAATACAATACAATGGCATGACAGAAAAATGTTCATGGGGGGACTTACAGTGATGGAGGTCACAGCATGAGAGCAATGAGGTACCTATCCTGCTGTGGGTGCAATGGGCAAGACCATGAATGGCATATATCCAGATGGGGGCCCCTATGACCTATGAACACAGAGTGTAATATTACAGGGGACACAATGGCACTTATGCATAGAAAATACATGACAAGGATATATAGAGGGCAGGGAGAGGCAAAAGGGTTTAAACCCTAGTTCACCTGGCCTCCAGACAGTGAAGCAGGATGGTAGACAGGGATAAAAAGCCATTGTTGCTGTTAGTCAGTATAAGACTATGGCAATGGTCAAAACAAAAAAACAGGCACCTGTCCACCAGATGTGTTCGGGAGTGGGGGGGTGGAGGGACTGACAAAGGAGTAATCAGGGGGAGCCAAGCACATATCTACTGCTTGAAGTGTAACACACAGGTCTTGGTGTCTTTTATGTACATGTGTCCATGTCTTGTCATGGGCCCATGAGAGCACAATAGCTGCAAAGATCATCACCCAGGAGACTGAGGCCCTTTACAGGTATTGCATATGTATCCTGGAAAAATTAAAAAGAAAAAAAAGTAAAACTGTCAAGGTTTTTGGGAACAGGTGCAGTAAGGAATATGCACAGCAGCCATTGCTCTGGGTGTCTATAATAAGACATTATTGTGATTGCACCAGTAGGTCTTCAGTATACTAATGTTTGCCAGACCAAAGCACAGGGCATTGCTGGACACAGGTACACCTCAGGGGTGAAACACTTCTATACTGAGTATCTGCAAGGTCTTACTCTCACAGATGCAAGTTACAGGGTTTGATTCTGACCTCTGGCTATTGGCTTGGCCCTCTGCAGACTGATAGTCTAGTATTTACCCATGAACCTATGAACAGATGTGGTAGATTTCTTGTCTGGAGAGGGTTGACAGCTCAGATGTAGGAGCTGAGCTGGTGAAGACTACTCAGATTTCTCTACTGAAAGTACTTGGTTAGTACTAGAAATTATACTTCCATGTGGTACACTGACCTGCATATGAGATATACTTATTCAGAACATTACTTTTGCATATCTGTTCCTAAGATATTTTGAGGCTGCATCTGCAACATCCTGCACCAAAAGTTATGTATGTGCTCCCTCTATGTCATGTACCAATATGGATGCCATACTTGGGAGGGGAGTGTACTGAGGCACATTGTCCTGCATTGTTACAGACATATTATCTTTATGTTTTCACAGGTTTCATCGGTGGGGGATCCAATGTAACAGGATGGCATAAGCCTGATGACAGCAGATCACCCTTTATGATTGCAATGTATAGATACCATAGTCAGAAGTAAAACATGGTAGCACTGTCAGCAATGTGAACATTAGAGGTTATGTGATCACTCCCCAAGTACTTATTGATAGTGAAGTGTAGCTATACTTCTAGCATCACCTATGCTTGGTGACAGCGTTTTTTAAGAGTAAGCCCAACACAGGCTACAGAGGAGTCACAACCAAAGGGTGACATCCATTAGTTACTGCCTCTATTAGTGCTTGCACACACCATACAGGGATCTAATTTGGTGGGTTTCTCTGCCATCACTGGGGGCTTTCCATGACCTGGGCTGCTGGCCACCATACTTGCCATCAAGCAGCATATCTGCAGGGTACTCCAGGTGCAGACAACAACTATCCTCATAAAAGTAGATACAGACAACATGGTAAATATTTTTGTGTCAATGCAACAGCTACATGGACTGTAGGATGACTCATAGCACTACAGAGTGGCATGGCATATAAGGACTTTTATTTTCTGGGCATTAGTTGCCAGCATGGTATCTATTGCTAAAAAAATAAAACAAGTGGCAGCCACCCCCTATTCTGCCTCTGCAGACTATTCTATCCATGGCTACACAAGACTCCAGATGTAAGGGGGGGGCAGTTACAGGCAAGGCTAAACATTAGCATACATCATTCAAAAAACTGCATCACTGTCACTCCCTGACCACAGGTGACAACACACCTGGGTATGGCCATTCTCTGGGTTGTGGCTAACAAAGCCTCTCAGGTTCCACACTTGCATGCTTCACTAGGCCACCCTGTCTATCATTTTTTGACCAATGGAATGTCACATCATTCCATGGGCATCATCTGGGTCACTGATTCTGTCTTTTGATTTCCACCCAACAAACACCTCATCAGGATTTTAGTATATGCTCAAAAAGCACTCCACATTTTTAACCTGTCTCTAGACTACATGGGCACCACATCCCCCTTCCAAGAATCTTATCCATATGATAGCATTGCTTTTATCAGTGTTCATGCCCACCCTACTTTGTGTATGATGTTGACCATACCCTGTATCGATAATATAACATGTGATACTCTATATGGCCACATAGCCTGGGTGTGGCAACACATACATCAATAGTATTCTGTGTTGTCTGTACCAGAGGCAAAAGCCAGGGACTACATACCAACTCTTTGCTACTGCCACAATGTGTTGTTCTAGCTTCTGCCTTGCATACAGTGCTACTGCAGCCAGTTCCTCATATGACTATGCAACCAACTCTTCACCTGTTGCTGCAATAGGTCTCACAGGCTGTACTGCAATGTTTCCATGTTGTATCTGCATGTGTGCTACCATTTGTAAAATATGACTCTCCCTAAGAATATCTGACTGAAGGTCTTAGGTGAATATTGCATTGTAAGACCAGATATGTCCAAGCAGCAGAAGAATCCCATTAGGAGTCCATAATACATGTTCAAGAACATTCCATGTCTGTGAATGCATGATATTGAAGGATGTTGTAACCATGGTCTGGGGTTTTTAGATAAGGTCATCATCCACAATTCCTAGACATACCCAGCATCACTTGAAATGTACAACAGTAGATAATATTATATTTGGGCTGCTGTCTGCTTAAATATAAACAGTATATCCTGGCCTTATTTATTTCTACCAATGTGTGTATCTACCAATTAGATGACCCTGTGTCAAATCACCTTGCATGAACCAGTGGCATAGGTCACATGTCTGCAAGATGTGGGAATCATGGGAACTGCATGGGAAGCACACAGGTACATTGTATCTAATACTCTGTGCATTGCACATAAGGGAGATGATGTAATGGAAGACCTTCCATTGGATACACTTGGCAACATAAGTAACAGGTGAGGCCTTTATGGCAATGTGAGTTCAATTAAGGACCACCAGGACTTTAAAAAATATCATATACATTGCATTGATTTTCTTCTTTGCTGTCTGTGGAAAGAATATTTACTCTTCCCCCCATTGCTGCATTACATCAAGGAACCAATGTGGGATCTGGGAGACTGATGTCAATGAAATTCCTAGCATGCCCCCTATCAAACACTGAACGGTCCATGTAGAAAGGAAAGTTAATGCTACAGAAAGTTTTGTGTCCACTGGGATAGGCAATCCATGCATCCCCCCCCCCTTTACTCCATTTGAGAAAAGTCCCATGTTTACAGAGTGTTTGGTGTTACTGTCCCACAGAAGTTCAAGGTCAAGGTGGTGATGTTTTGTTAGCTGCTGTGGGATCCATATGCAACATGTGGGGTCACAAAGGACAAATTCATGGGCACAGGCTCTGAGACAGGCCACAAACACTTCAACTCTTTCTGCTGGGTATAGACAGAGATGTAATACTATACAACATCTGTGACTGTCCAAGTTGTTTTGCAGTGAAAGACATCAGAAAAACAACCCGAATCCATCTGTCTATACCCAGTTTATCATCTCCAAAAAAAGACATTTTAAACACATGATACATGTAGATTTTAAACCCTGTTCACCTTCTCATGGGCACAACGCCAAAGTCAGTGTAACCTACATTGCATTTTCTCCTTTTAAGATTCTGAGTTCTTATGTTGTATGAGGGGTGACACTTTATTCTAAAACGCTAAACTGGTGCAAAAGGGAATTAAACCACTATAACCTGTGATGTAGTAAACCCCAATAATAGCCCTAAAATGTCACATCTCATTTTTATGTGAGATACCACAGAAAATCTTTTGAGATGTTCTAATATAGAGAGGAATGCTGAAGGGCTTTGATTTCTTGTTTTATCTGTCCAGTTATGAATAAATGCCTAAGGCTGTGCTAATAAGTATAATAAATGACCAATTAGCTTTCTCATGTCTACCTATACTTGAAATGTGTGATGCTCCAGTGTGTGCACAGCTGTCTTATATGCCATTAATTTCAGTAAGTGTTGTCCAAAACTGCAAATATATCTTTATTTGAAAAGCCAACTGCTTTTTATTGACTAAAAAATGGACTTGCACACCTTAGCACATTTAATAAGTTCCTAGGTACCTTTGCAAAATAAGATAACCAGTGAAGTTCCTCTGATTTGGACAGATCCTGTACTCTCAAATCAAGCTGCAAAGCACAGTTACAAATAGGACTCCATCACATTTGCTTATCAAATGTGAAAATGGGTGGTGTAGTGGTGCAGATGGGTTGCATTGTCACTTTACAGCAAGAGGTTTTCTGGTTCGATTCTTAGCTGGGGTTCTGTAGAACAGTGCATGTTTTGTTTTTAAAAAGCATTTCAAAGTGAGGGGACATGCATATAAATAGACAGCACATGCAGGCAGCAGTCCTATTTTGAGACAATAACCAGAGTGTTAAGTTGAGTGCAGTAGTTTTCTGTCTATAAGTTTATTTAAGTTTAAGTTACTAAACCTAAATCCTGATGTGTTTGTATATAACAGAGCTGTTTGAATTGAACCCACAGCTGTTTGTCTGTTTTATCCTGACCAGACGAGTGACATGGTGCCAGAATGGTATCAAGAGTTAAACTTCTTATATTTATATTTATATATATGTGTGTGTGTGTGTGTGTGTGTGTGTGTGTGTGTGTGTGTGTGTGTTTGTGTTGTTTTTTTGGTTTAATTTATAAATAATACAAAAAAAACCCCCCCCCACACACACACACACACACACACACACACACAAAACACACATGCATTTTATGAATGCATATATGTATGTATCTATGTATAACTGCCTGCCTGCCTATGTATATATGATGCATGTATTTGCATACACACACAAACACACACACACACACACACACACACACACACAACCCAATCACACACACACACACACACACACACACACACACACAGAGGAAAACTAATTATACCAGAATGGTTCCCATTGATATCGGCAAAAAGGGAAAAAGTTCACACCTCTTAAGGCTAGAAAACTACATTTTTCAATACAAGGTTACATTGTCTATATATATATATATATATATATATATATATATATATATATATATATATCATATATATAAACATAGATATAGATATAAATATTGATATAGGTATAGACGTGTTTTATTTCATATTATCCTATAGACAATAAAGCACATTTGTGAGGCAAGAAATTATATTAAAAGGAAGCATTCACATGTAATTTTATGCCTGGCAGTGAATTTTTCATCTCTTTTGTTTTGTGCAGTCATCAGGTTGATGACCTTTTTTTCTTTTTCTAACAGTGGTACAATGTAAACATGTCATCTGCTGGTGACAAGTGAAAATATCACTGAGAAAATTTCTGAGCAACAATTTACATAGTAATTGTTACAAAGTGTTATGTTATTTATTTATTGGTGGGGTTTGCAGCAAGAACCACATAACTTCTCAAAGCCTGCCTTGTCAGCTGGACTTGATAAAAGAGAGGCAAGTAGTAATTTCAGCTGCCACTTGAAAGATCTATAAATTTTGCTCAGCATAAAAGTACAATTCCTCTGTGGCTCGTAGTGTAAAATGGATTATTTATTTTCCAGAAGAGTTGCTTCCTTCACTTAAAGCTTTGAAAGTGCCTTGGCATGATCAGGTATTGTCTGACATTTGTCGGAAGTTGAAGTACAACTCAGTCCAATTCATTCACAGAAATTCAATCCATCTATACAAGCTGAAGGAATACATATGCCATGACTGCACTAAGAATTCAAGCAGTCTTTCCTGTACTGTGCACTATGCCTGATGAAGTCATAAAATCAAGCTACAGCTATTGATGTTAGGCATTTGTTAAAGCTAATGAGAAATGTGTGTTATGTGTGCAAATAATGCCCTTCTGTGCAGACATTTATGTTTTACTTACACGTGTATCATCCTCAAAAAAGATAACAAATGTGTAAAATTAGTCCTCTAATTCATTGCTCAACATTGTCTTAAATTGTGTAGCACTATATAATTTACCAATATCATAGTTTATGCTTGTCAAGGCTTTATCTATGTATATATTTATTATGAAGGAGGAAACTAGTACAGAAAAAAGTAAAATCCCAAGAAAGGAAGACATCCCTGATCAGTATCAGCAAGAAACTACAATCCTTCATAAAATCATCCAAGGCTAGCTTAGAAAGAAAAATTGCCAAAGACTCCAAAGATAACCACAAGGTATTCTTTAGCTATGTCAAGAATCTAAGTGGCAATGCTCAGATTCTTGGGGTTAGGGAGAATGGCACAAAATATACTGAACCGACCAATATCGCCAACATCTTGGCAGACAGGTTCAATGCAAACTTACCCCTGTCACCCCAAAGGGCCCATAACCATACCAGAAGAATGCAGAGCCTCTCAAATCACAGACCCTTAGGTTAAAACCCCCCTCCAAAGCCAAAAACACAGCATCAGTGGGACCAGATGCTGTCCCAGGCTGCATTCTAAATGAGCTCAAAGGCAAACTAACCCCTCACCTAAACACACTGTTCAAACTCAGCCTCTCCACAGGCTACGTACACATAGAGTGGCACACAGCAACAGTTATTCTGCTCCACAAAGGTGGAGCCACAACAGACTCTAGGAACTATCTCCCTATAAGCCTGACTAGTTTGGTCTGCAAGGCTATGGAGGGATCATCATGGAACTCATTAACAGAGACATTGGGAACCTCCAAACACAGGGCCCTACCCAATTCGGTTTTGTTAAGGGCAGATCATGGCTCCTAAACCTGGTGGACTTCTTTGAGACAGTTACCATGGCTATAGACAAGGGAAAGGTGGTGCACACAGTACCTAGACCTCGAAAAGGGCCCTTTGACACCATTCCCCATTCTGGTATTATAGACAAGCTCATCAGCCTGAACATAAACCCCTACATCACAAGATGGGTTGCCAACTGGCTAATGGACAGAACCCACATGGTAAGAGTTGCAGGAGCTAGGTCTGACTCTAAACCGGTTACAAGTGGCATTCCCCATGGCTCAGTCCTAGGACCCCTCCTGTTTGGCATATACTTCTCAGAGGCACAGGCAAGCACAGGAGGACTATGGCTGACCAAGTTCACAGACGACTGCAAACTAGGGGCTATAATTGACTCTTCAGCTGACACAGACATCCTCCAAAAGGGTCTCACTGAGATGGATACCTGGTGTCAAAATCATGACCTCAAGCTAAATGCCAAAAAGTGCATAGTCATCCCCTTTGGAAAAAACAAAGTACCCACAAACTACCACATAGGTGGTAGTCCCCTAAATATGGAAAACGTAATAAGGGATCTGAGGACCCAAGCAGGTAGTAATCTCTCCTTTGATAATCATATTGCCAAAGTGATTAGAAAATCCTTCTACGTAGCCCACCTTATCACAAAAGGGTTCGCATCCAGATCAAAAGAGGTCATTGTGACCCTCTACTCATCTCATCAGACCCATCAAAGTAAAACGCCCCATTTGGGATGTATCTTACAAGACACCTGCAACAGCTGGAAAGATCACAGAAGTAACTCACCAAGATGATCACTGGCCTCAAACAGATGCCCTATGCAGCTCGACTGAAGAAAATCCAGCTGTACTCGGTTGCATACTGCCTATGCAGAGGTGATCTCTGCCTGACATATAAGGCCATGTCCAACCCAGAATTGATGGACATGCTCCACCTAAAGAAAACCATATCCCCTCCAGCCACATGCTCTCAGGATCTAAACCTCACCACAACAATAAATAGGACATACTGGAGGGATAGATTCCTGTCCCAGAGACTTCCCATACCTTGGAACATAATTCCAATCTACATTAGGGAGAGCTCCTTGCTAGCACTCTTAAAAAGAAACCTTGACGAGTGGATGGGAAATAGAAAGTTTACCCTGGGGATCACTTCAGTAGCTCTGCTGGACAGAAGCACTGGGAACTAATCTAAGGGGGCAGTGAAAGCCAACACATTCTGGCCAGGCCTCTAAATGCCTTTGGGAGATAGCCCAGTACCGACCTATGAACCTATGAACCTATATGTATGTATATGTCTATGTATGTTTTGTGTTTGGTTCATAGTTTCATAGGTAGGTACTAGGCTATTGGCCCTAGGGCTTATATAAGCCTAGCCAAATGGTACCCTGGCTTTTGCCACCCAAGAAAATTATTTTCCTGTGCCCCTATCAAGCAGACCCACAGAAGTGATCCCCGGGGTGAATTTCCTATCTCCCATCCAATCATCAAGATTTTTCTTGAAGAGTGCTAATGAGGAGCTTTGTTTGATATAGATAGGTAGTTTGTTCCAGAGTATTGGAAGTCTCTGGGACAGGAATGTATCCCTTCAGCATGTTCTGTTTATTGTGGTGATAAGGTTTAGGTCCCTAGAGCATGTAGCTCGGAGGAATTGGGATTTCATGTCCAGCAGCTCTGGGTTTGACATAGCTTTGTATGTTAGGCAGAGATCGCCTCTGAGCAGGCGATATGCGACAGAATAAAGCTGGAGTTTTTTGAGACGGTCTGCATAGCGCATCTGTTTGAGGCTGGTAATCCTCTTTGTGAGGTATTTCTATGGCCTTTCCAGTTGTTGTAGATGTCTTGTGAGGTACATACTAAAAGGGGCATTGTACTCTATAATGGGTCTAATGAGTGATGAGTAGACGGGGACAATGACCTCTTTTTTCCTGGATGAGAAACCTTTTGTGATGAGGTGTGCCATGTAGAAGGATTTCCTGACTACTGTGGTGATGTAATTATCAAAGTAGGGACTGTCCACCTGTGTCCCAAGGTCTCATCACACTTTCGGTGTTAAGTAGACTACCGCCTATGTGGTACTTCATGGGTACAGAGTTTTTACCAAAAGGGATGACAATGCACTTTTTGGCATTGAGCTTGAGGCCATGGCTTTGACAACAGGTATCTGTCTCAGTGAGGCCCTTTTGTAGGATGTCCACATCATTGGGAGTTTTGATTATGGCTCCTAGTTTGCAGTCATCTGCAAACTTTGTTAGCCAAAGACCTTCTGTGTTAGCCTGTACTTCAGAGAAGTAGATACCAAACAGGAGAGGACCTAGGACTGAACCCTGTGGTACTCCACTTGTCACTGGTCTGAAGTTGGATTTAGAGTCTGCTACTTTCAAGTGTGGGTTCTGTCAGTGAACCAATTGGCAACCCATCTTGTGACATAGGGATTTATACCTAGTTTAGTGAGTTTGTCTATAATTACAGAGTGGGAGATTGTGTTGAAAGCCTTGGCGAGATCTAGATAGGCTGTGTGAACCACCTTACCCTCATTTACGGCTTTGGAGACCGCTTCAAAGAAGTCTTTCAGGTTTAGGAGACATGATCTGCCTTTTACAAACCCGAACTGGGTAGGGTCCATAGTTTGGAGATTTCCAAAGTCATTGTTTATAAGTTCCATGATGATATGCTCCATAGCCTTGCAGACCAGGCTCGTCAGGCTAATGGGGTGGTAGTTCCTGGGGTCCGTGGTGGCTCCCCTTTTATGGAGTGCGATAACCATTGCTGTGCACCATTCAGTGGACACAATGCCTGAGGTGAGGCTATGATTGAACATGGTACTTAGGTGGGGTGCCAGTTCATTCTGTAATTCATGTAGAACACAGCCTGGGATGTTGTCAGGTCCCATGGATGCAATGTTCTTGGCTTTGGATAGTGTGTTTTTTACCTGTGCAGCCGTGATTACAGGTACTTTGCATTCTTCCTGTATAGAGATGGTCTCTTTAGGGGATGAGAGAGTGGTAAAGTTAGCACTGAACCTATCTGCCAGGATGTTGGCAATATCAGTTGGTTCTGTATATTTAGTGTCATTGTGCTGTAACTCAGAGCAGATCTGAGTGTTTCCATAGAGATTCTTGACATACCTATCAAATGCTTTGTGGTTGTCTTTAGAATCAGTGGTGATTTTGTTTTCATAACTAGCTTTGGAGGATTTTATGAGGGATCTCAGCTTCTTACTGAGGCTGACCACAGAATTCCTCCAATTATGGGATTTTACTCTTTTTTTGCAACAGTTTCTTTCTTCTGTTGCAGAGTTTGTTTATAGCAGGGCACCACCAGATTGTCTTCCTTTTTTGTAGGATAGCATCTTGGTTCTGCTAGGGATTGCAGGATCCATGCACTTGTGTAAGTACTTATAAAGTGCAATTGTAAAGGATTCAGCAGTCGTATCTCTATTGCATGTCAGCATGGGTGTCGTGCAGTTTGCCACTTCTGTCTTAAGAAGCGTGAAGTTGGCTTTGGAGAAATTTTTTAAGGTGGTTTCCCTAATGGGAGATGTGGGTGGGATGTGGATGTCTAGGGTGATTTGCTTGTGGTCGGATCTGACAAACGAGGAATTGACCTCTGGTGTGGAACACTGGTTGCCCAAGTTGGTAATGACCAGGTCTAGGATATGGCTGCCCCTGGTTGGGGTGTGTTTAAGTTGATCCAAGACATTGGAATTTATGAATTCCAGAAAACATTGAGCACAAGAGTTGGAAAATGAGTAGTTTTCCCAGTTAATGTTGGGGTAGTTGAAATCACCCATTATTAGGGTGTTAGGTTGTACCCTAATATTTTCCAGTGTATCAAGAAATGAGGAGTGGGAATCTTGGGGCATGGTGGGGGATCTGTAGGAAGCTACAATTTGCATTGCGGTCTTTCCCAGAGTTAGTTGCACTTGGATAATCTCAGATGCATTATGCTGAGCAACTAGCCTGGAGGGGTGGATATCCTTAATGAATATGGACAAGGCTCCATCTCTAGTGCTTCGGTCCAGGTTAGGTAGCCGTAAGGTGTGGCATGAATCATAGCCTGGTAATGCAGGGGTGCTCTCTGGAGCCTTGAACCAGGTCTCTGTCACTGCACAGATGTCAATGTTCTCCATTTTAAGGAGTGCCCCGAGTGAGTGCATTGTGAGGTTTAGACTTCTAGCATTGAGTAGCATTACCCTCAGTTTTTGCTTGCCTGTTCCTGTTAGGGTGGTGAATTTGTCATTTGAACCTTGCCTAATAAAGGCACTATAGGGGCAGCAAGAGCCTTAGCCAGTATCCGGAATCCCAGGGGTGACAGATGCAGGCCATCTCTGGCAAAGCATTGCGGTCTGTCGAAAATATCATCCCAGGCAAACAGATACTGGATCCCCTTAGAATGACACCAGAAGCTTAGCCAATTGTTGAAGTCAATCATTTTGTCCATGTACTGCGGTATTATTCTGGGTGATGGCAGGAGGCTACTCAGGGCTATGGTCATACCTGCCTAGGCTACAAGATTGGAGAGCTCTTCCATGTCGCTTTTCATGTAGTCCAGGTAGGTACGACTCATTCACACCAACATGTGGGCATCTTAGGGCAATGTACAATTGCCTCATGTACACAGACAGCCCTCTCCTCCTACCACCCAACACCACAACCTGTGAGAGATTCACTTATCTAGCCAAAATGGAGGTAAAGGTCTCTCCAACCAAGATTGAACTTGACAGACAGAGTCATATTTGTACTTGTGGTGTGACCTGAGCGCAGGGGTTATGTGACGGATCCTGGCACCTGACAGGCAGTTGACAGTTACCTTCTCCTTGTTTAGCCTGGTGAGTGGGACATCAGTGTGCCTCACTATAGAGTCACCTATGACTAGGGTGTTGGGATAGTTGTTTTGCCTTATGGGCAGTGATTGAGTGGTACACTGAGTCTGTGGGCTATGTATCATATGGGTTGTGTTGGGGGTGCGGAGGTTGCTTGTGTTTCTGCTTTGGAGATCTCTGTTGCTTGAGCAGATTATTATTGAGAGCCTCCGTGAATGTTTTTGTGTTTGTATGTGTGGATTTTGGTGGTGTAGATTTAGTGGGACTATGTGACGAGTGTGGTGTGGTGCAAGTGTTTACCTTCTCCTCTTGACTGTCAAGTTCAATCTTGGTTGGAGAGACCTTTACCTCCATTTTGGCTAGATAAGTGAATCTCTCACAGGTTGTGGTGTTGGGTGGTAGGAGGAGAGGGCTGTCTGTGTACATGAGGCAATTGTACATTGCCCTAAGATGCCCAGATTCATCAGATAGACAGGAGAGAACACTGGGAGCTGACCCTTGGACATGCCTGCTCTAGTGAGTGTGACTAGCCTAAAAAGCATTGCTCCCTATACAGACATAGAAACACACACACAGACTTCCACACTTGCCATGTGTGGGAATTTAACCCCTACCAGAGGGTACTATATCACACTACAGCATTACACTGTTATAGGACACACCATGGACATTACTGGGCTGCATCTTTCTCAAAGGTGTATTTCACAGTGAATGACATCAGAAGCCTTGCCAAAGTATGGCATTTGATCTGTAGTGAATGTGACTAGACTAAAAAGCATTGCTCCCTACACAGACATAGAAACACACACACAAACATCCACACTTGCCATAACAAAATACATCCACCACTTCTGGCCAGACAGGAAAAACGACACAACCAGGATCCAATGTAGACAATTTATTAAAACAATCCCTAGCGTCTCGGCTTAGAGCCTTCAAAGGAGAATAAAAGACACAAAAAATACTCAAGCATTTATAGCACAACCAATTATCATTAATTGCATAATTGCTTTCAGTTAAACTAAAAAAATATTTCCAATTACATTCCACATTAATACCTACTGGACTTAAAGTCCCATACTTTACTTTTTTTTACATCCAAATTACATCCCTTTCCACAAATATGTTCTAATACAGTACACTGCAAACCATCTGGACTTTTGTTTTCATATTTTTCAAAATGTATTGCAAGAGGGCTTTAAAGCTTAGCATTTTTAATGTCCCTGATGATCTTGAATTATAAGCATGAACAAGTAAGGACCTATCCAGGCATGTCTAAGGGTCAGCCCCCGGTGTTTTCTCCTGTCTACCTGATGAATCTGGGCATCTTGGGGCAATGCAGTAATTGCCTCATGTACACAGACAACACTCTCCTCCTACCACCCAACACTACAACCTGTGAGAGATGCACTTATATAGCCAAACTGGAAGCAAAGCTCTCTTCACCCAAGACTGGACTAGACAGTCAAGAGGAGAAGGTAAACACTTGCACCACACCACACTCAGCACATAGTCTCACTAAATCTACACCACCAAAATCCACACATAGAAACACAAAACACACACCTACATTCACGGAGGCTCTCAGTAATAATCTGCTCAAGCAACAGAGATCTCCAAAGCAGAAACACAAGCAACCTCCACACCCCAAACACAATCCATATGACACATAGCCCACAGACTCAGTGTACCACTCAATCACTACCCATAAGACATAACAACTATCCCAACACTCTAGTCATAGGTGACTCTATAGTGAGGCACACTGATGTCCCACTCACCAGGCTAAACAAGGAGACAGTTACTGTCAACTGCCTGTCAGGTGCCAGGATCCGCCACATAACCCATGCATTCAGGTCACACCACAAGTACAAATATGACTCTGTCTGTCCATGTTGGTGTGAATGACCTGAGACATACCTCCTGGACTACATGAAAAGCGACATGGAAGAGCTCTCCGATCTTGTAGCCTAGGCAGGTATGACCCTAGCCCTGAGTAGCCTCCTGCCATCACCCAGAATAATACCGCAGTACATGGACAAAATGATTGACTTCAACAATTGGCTAAGCTTCTGGTGTCATTCTAAGGGGATCCAGTATCTGTCTGCCTGGGATGATATTTTCGACAGACCGCAATGCTTTGCCAGAGATGGCCTGCATCTGTCACCCCTGGGATTCTGGATACTGGCTAAGGCTCTTGCTGCCCCTATAGTGCCTTTTTTAGGCAAGGTTCAAATGACAAATTCACCACCCTAACAGGAACAGGCAAGCAAAAACTGAGGGTAATGCTACTCAATGCTAGAAGTCTAAACCTCACAATGCACTCACTCGGGGCACTCCTTAAAATGGAGAACATCGACATCTGTGCAGTGACAGAGGCCTGGTTCAAGGCTCCAGAGAGCACCCCTGCATTACCAGGCTATGATTCATGCCACACCTTATGGCTACCTAACCTGGACCGAAGCACTAGAGATGGAGCCTTGTCCATATTCATTAAGGATATCCACCGCTCCAGGCTATTTGCTCAGCATAATGCATCCGAGATTATCCAAGTGCAACTAACTCTGGGCAAGACCGCAATCCAAAATGTAGCTTGCTACAGATCCCCCGCCATGTCCCAGGATTCCCACTCCTCATTTCTTAAAACACTGGAAAATATTAGGGTACAACCTAACACCCTAATAATGGGCGATTTCAACTACCCTATCATTAACTGGGAAAACTACTCATGTACCAACTCTTGTGCTCAACGTTTTCTGGAATTCATAAATTCCAATGCCATGGATCAACTTATCCACATCCCCACCAGGGGCAGCAATATCCTAGACCTGGTTATTACCAACATGGGCAACCGGTGCTCCACACCAGAGATCAATTTGTCGTTGGTCAGATCCGACCATAAGCTAATCACCCTAGACATCCACATCCCTCCCCCACCCCCCATTAGGGAAACCACAGTAAAAAATTTCTCCAAAGCCAACTTCACGCTTCTTAAGACGGAAGTGGCAAACTTCACGGCACCCATGCTGACGGACAATAGAGGTATGACTGCTGAATCCTACAGAAATGCACTTTATAAGCACTTACATGAGTTCATGGATCGTGCAATCCCTAATAGAACCAAGATGCTATCATCCAAAAAAAGGAAGCCAATCTGGTGGTCCCCTGCCATAAACAAACTCTACAACAGAAGAAAGAAACTGTTGCAAAAAAGAGTAAAATCCCATGATTGGAGAAACTCCCTGGTCAGCTTCAGTAAGAAGCTGAGATCCGTCATAAAATCCTCCAAAGCTAGTTATGAAAACATAATCATCACTGACTCTCAAGACTACCACAAAGCATTCTATAGCTATGTCAAGAATCTCAATGGCAACACTCAGATCTGCTCTGAGTTACAGCACAATGGCACTAAATATACAGAACCAACGGATATTGCCAACATCCTGGCAGATAGGTTCAGTGCTAACTTTACCCCTCTGTCATCCCCTAAAGGGCCCATCTCTATACCAGAAGAATGCAAAGTTCCTGTAATCATGGCTGCACAGGTGAAAAACACACTATCCAAAGCCAAGAACACAGCCTCCATGGGACCTGACAACATCCCAGGCTGTGTTCTACATGAACTACAGAATGAACTGGCACACCACCTATGTACCATGTACAATCATAGCCTCACCTCAGGCTATGTGCCCACTGAATGGTGCACAGCAACGGTTATCCCACTCCACAAAGGGGGAGCCACCACAGAACCCGGAAACTACCGCCTTATTAGCCTAACGAGCCTAGTATGCAAGGCTATGGAGCGTATCATTATGGAACTTATAAAGAATGACATTGATAATCTCCAAAGTCAGGACCCCACCCAGTTCGGGTTTGTAAAAGGCAGATCATGTCTCCTAAACCTGACAGACTTCTTTGAAGCAGTCACAAAAGCCATAGATGAGGGTAAGGTGGTTCACACAGCCTATCTAGATCTCGCCAAGGCTTTTGACACCATCCCCCACTCTGGAATTATAGATAAACTCACTAAACTAGGTATAAATCCCTATGTCACAAGATGGGTTGCCAACTGGCTCACTGACAGAACCCACACTGTGAAGGTAGCAGACTCTAAATCCAGCTTCAGACCAGTGACAAGTGGAGTACCACAGGGTTCAGACCTGGGTCCTCTCCTGTTTGGAATTTACTTCTCTGAAGTACAGGCCAACACAGAAGGTCTTTGGCTAACGAAGTTTGCAAATGACTGCAAACTAGGAGCCATAATCAAAACTCCAAAAGATGTGGACATCCTACAAAAGGGCCTTGCTGAGACAGATGCCTGGTGTCAAAGCCATGGCCTCAAGCTCAATGCCAAAAAGTGCATTGTCATTCCTTTTGGTAAAAACTCAGTACCCATTAACTACCACATAGGTGGTAGTCTACTTAACATCGAAAGTGTGATAAGAGACCTTGGGACACAGGTGGACAGTAGTCTCTCCTTTGATAATCACATTGCCACAGTAGTCAGGAAATCCTTCTATGTGGCACACCTCATCACAAAAGGTTTCTCATCCAGGAAAAATCGGTCATTGTTCCCCTCTACTCGTCACTCATTAGACCCATTATAGAGTACAATGCCCCTTTTGGTATGTACCTCACAAGACATCTACAACAACTGGAAAGGCCACAGAAATACCTCACAAAGAGGATTACTGGCCTCAAAGAGATGCCCTATGCAGACCGTCTCAAAAAACTGCAGCTTTACTCCACTGCATATCACTTACTCAGAGGCGATCTCTGCCTAACACACAAAGCTATGTCAAACCCAGAGCTTTTAGACATGCTCCACTTAAAAAAATTCCAATCCCTACGAGCTACACGCTCTAGGGACCTAAACCTCGTCACCACAATAAACAGAACATGCTGGAGGGATAGATTCCTGACCCAGAGACTTCCCATACTCTGGAACAAACTACCTATCTATATCAAACAAAGCTCCTCATTAGCACTCTTCAAGAAAAATCTTGATGATTGGATGGGAGATAGTAAATTCACCCCGGGGATCACTTCTGTGGCTCTGCTCAACAGTGGCACAGGAAAATAATTTTCTTGGGTGGCGAAAGCCAGGGTACCTTTGGCTAGGCTTATATAGGCCCTAGGGCCAATAGCCTAGTACCTACCTATGAACCTATAAAAGCCCTCTTGCTTTCACCCATATAGAACATATTGCAAGGGCATTTTATATCATAAATTATACCATCTTTATTGCATGAAAACTTATGGTTTACTCCAAAAGAGATTCCACTAATATTCCTGAATGTATTGCACACATTGACATACACTACACCTTCCACGTGGAAATGTGCCTACTATACTATTCATAGAATCAATACTGCAGTTAGGGGTGGAGAAATTAACATGTAGTAATATATCTCAAATGCTTTTACCCTTACGGTATGAAAATATGGGTACCTTGTACTTTTTTTCAGAAAGTTCTTTAAACTTTAAAAAAAAATTGCAATAGTGTTTAATCACACCTTTTACTTCACTAGATAAGATGTCATAAGTAGTGACGACATAAATTTTTCTTAAATTGGACATTTCATTATTATTTATATTAGCAGATTGCCATATTTGTGATCTATTTCTTTGTCTGTGGAGATTCCCTTTAGCATTGCTCATCAAAGCATATACATTTTGTTTACAATAGCCCCTTTCAATAAATAATTTAGCTGTTATACTAAGCTCACATAATAAATCTGGGCCATTGTTACAAAGTCTTTGAACCCAAAGGAATTCCCCATAGGGTAAATAATTTATTAAATGGGATGGATGACAACTGTCTGCTGCAAGAAAATGCATAACCTCCTCAAATCTACTATGTATTTTACTTATAATCTTTCCACTAGTTTCCCCAGTTAGGCAAATATCTAGAAATGTTACTGATTTACCTGTTTGTACACCATCGGACTTTAAAGCAAATGGATTGTTCTGAAGTTCATCAATAAAATTTATACCTTTTTCATATCTCCCTTTACAAATAAAAAAATAAATCATCTAGGGACACACCTGCATGGGACACCTGCACTGCAGGCTGCATTCTGTCGTTATTGCCATATACAGGTGGGGGTCATATTGTAGCCATTCCCAGCAGGAGGGATGCGACCAGAGAGGTACCTGTGGGTGGTGTTTGGGTGAGCTGGGTGTATGTATATGCATGGGGCATTCCAGTTATGGTTGCATATTCAGGTACATCAGCTGTTTCCCAATACATCAGTCCTACCATCTTTGTGATCTGCAAGTGTTCGGGCAGCCTACACCGGTATTCCCTACTACAGGCCCAGATAATGTGATGCATACCTGTATGTACAATTCCAAGGGTGTCCATTTCACAGTAACACATTATATACTATATGTCTGGGGTACTTTCTCTTGTGTGCTGCTTGTATATCTAGCCCAACAGCCATGCCATGTCAATCTTTCAGATGGTGACACATATTACCACCATACATTTATAATGGCTTACAGCTAGCATGTGTTATACTGGTGGGAATTGTCTTTGCCATTGCAGTTTTGAGGACCTGGCCCTGTCTGGCATGTGTGTGTCATATGGACATACATATGGCCCAGCACATTTCCTGCAGTGGGTTTTAGTCAACATGTGTAGTACTGGCTACTACGGTGACACCCGTATTTGTTACAGATCTCATGCTACCACTATAAGTGTCTACTATCTGCTGGCATCCTATTCAGCCACCCAATTTCCTTGCATGCTCACATCCATACCATAGATACAAGTAACTACACATGCTACTCCAATCAGCAATGGGTAAGGGGAGTGACTTACCTTGTGGGTGTGCCAGTATTGAGGATTGTGTTGGGGGCTGGCTATGTCGGATGCACATAGTACACTCCCTATACATGGTTGAGCACAGGCAGTTTCATTTTTGGCATCCCTTTTACTGTATGTGCAAGTCAGAGAGAGGTGTCATTTCCTGGGTCCCTCCTGTGTCAGTGTATGTGCTATGCGTTACCTTTTTGCCAAGGCCATGGCATATGGGGCATGTCTCCATCTGCCTACAGGGGCAGGCTCAGGTTGTTCCTCCTCCGAGTCACTCTGTGCCTGTGCAGGCCTTGGTATTGGTGGGGGGCTGTGTGGTCCTGCCCCGTGCTCTTCCTGGTGCAGCTGTTTCTGCAGGATTATATTGTGTGGCATGGCACATATGATAACAATTTGGGTGCATGTAGTTGGTGAGTACTGCAAGGCTCCAACGGATGTGTCCAGGCACCGGAACCATGACTTGAGTATCCCAAACACATGATCTATTATGATTCTGGTCTGTGCATGTGCCTCATTATGGCATTCTTGTTCGGGTGTGCGTAACCAGCATCCCCCACTAGGTGACCGTAAGAGAAGTCCCCACTGGAAAATCTCTGGTACAACTGCTTCAGATGCCAGATGTGGGAATCATGATAGCTTCCAGGGCAGCCAGCACACACATACATTATAATGCCCTGAGCATTGTGCACGACCGGACAGTTGATGGAGGGGAAGCCCTTGCAGTTGATGTAGACCCTACCCCGCTCACCAGGTGCTGCTTTGATGCATATATGTGTGCAGCCTATAGCACCCACCACCTTAGGGTATTCTGCTATTTGGTGGAAGAGATGTATATTGCTGGCCAACATCTCATGGGTGTTGAGGAAATATACGTGCTCACCGGCATGTGCTGACATGGCATCCAGGAACTGGTGGAATACTCTGGATGCTGATGCCTGTGAGATCTCCATGATATCCCCAGTTGGGCTTTGGGAGGTACCTGTGGCTAATATTCCTAGGCCTACACATACCTTGGTATCCACTGGGATGGGTTCTCCTCTGTTAGTTCTGTGTCAGGCATGGCCAGCACAGCTCAACAATTTGCTATAGGAGGTCCCTGTCCACCCTATAGCACTCCACTATCTCCAGCTCATGTAGCCCCTGGTAGGTTACCCTGGGTCTGTACACCCTTCTCCATCTCCTTACTGTGGGTTGGTCGACAGCACTCTCATACTCACCACCCTCAGCCTCTTCCACATGTTGATGTCTGATAGTTGCTGCAGCACCTATCATTCTGTTGTTTTTGTTTGTTAAAATTTCCCCACTTGTATACACCGGTGGTGTAGAGTGTGAGAAAAAACAGAGGGAAAGGTGTTTGCATAGTTTATAGTAGTGTTCTGAAATGGGCTGGTTTGCTCCCTCTGTAATTGACTGATTCTATTACATTTCACCTGCCAGCTATGCTAGTTCTCCTAGATTACCTTCCTACTGCTGTTTTCCCTTCCTGTTTAAGCCCGGGGGCGCAACACACAAACACAGTGCTCAAATGTGCACAGAGCTGCTATTTCCTTGTTTCCTTTTTTTATTTTTCCTTTAAAACCCGGTGTGCGGCACGCACACCCACTTAGGCAATGTACATAGTGCTAGGCAGCCTCAGACACACCCCCTTGCTTAGCTCTGATAAGCTAGGAGCAAACCCAAGCCACAGGGCTCCAATCCACTTACTGTATGCCTGACACACACTCCTATGATGTCAGCTAACTCCTAGGCTTGCACCAAGCTATTCCTGCTCTTACACTGTTGGGTGCTGACTAGCATGCAGGGGAAATCTGGGAGTCAGTATCATTCCCCTCATTTGCATATGATTGCCTGCTGATGCATAGTTACATGTCCCACACTGAGCCTCCCCCCTTAGAAACCACTATTCACTGGCCATGTTGTCTTCTGCCTGCCATTGGGTACAATGGCAAAATAGTGATTTCGGTTAGAATGCTTATTTTATGTTTTTTTTTATTTTCTGGCCGATCCCGTTTGCACGCCGCTGCCTATGGTTAAACAGCCGAGATCAGCTAAAAAAAATAAAGGTTGATTTTTTTTTTATTTTTGCAAATGTTTTCCATGCCAATGGCCTTATAGGTGGCCATTGGCATGTTTTCTACATGATATCCACCCTTTATTTGGAGCTGTCATGGCTCTGTTTTGTAATTTGCAGAAATGTACTCCGTTACTGGCGGAGTACATTTCTGAAGATTACACTAGTCCTGCATGGCCGGTTTTCAGGTTCCTGGATCACAAATTCACCTCATTTGCATGGATTTCTCCTGAAAATGGGGTAATTTGCATACAGGGGCTGAGTCCGTGCAGGACTAGTGCAGGAGCGCTCATGCACGTCCCTGCAGGTTATTCTTGGATCGCACGGCAGACATATTGCCTGCTGGAGCTCCTGCACTAGCAGAATCCAGGGGACAGTTTTATTTCGGGATACTTGTTATAATCCAGCATAATTTTATTCTTCCCCAGTGGAAATAATTATATACCAAGTACACCTACAATGTCATCATACTGGTTGTGTTTTACTGGTAAGCAGTACATATGTATATATGTATATAGTTTATTGAATGATTTAATATTTTTCTCAACTTTTTTGATAATCATATATGATAACACCATCCTGTCACTCTATTACATTTCACTGTACTTAACGTTGTTATCTAACTATTTTTGTTTTCTGGTCTGATATGTTTATTCTTGGTACTGAACTTAATGGAAATGTTATTTAAGAAATCCAAATAAAGAGATTGTTAAAAAAAAAAGAAAATATCATACCTGAATATAACTAAAGAAAATGGTAAGAACCAGTTTCGCTCCAGTTATGGAATTCTTTGAAATCCACTTTTAGGCCCTTACAGGTAGTCATATCTTACTTGCACACACAAAAAAATATAACTCACATCTATTGAGTTGCCTGTTAGGCTTCTATGTCCTGTTTATTGCATTCTGTCACCAGTCACTAACCTATTTTGTTAGTACATCTCCCATTTTAATATCTAACTGTATCTTTAACATCTAGCTGGGAGGGTTCATCATGGCATGGAATACAATACAATGGCATGACAGAAAAATGTTCATGGGGGGACTTACAGTGATGGAGGTCACAGCATGAGAGCAATGAGGTACCTATCCTGCTGTGGGTGCAATGGGCAAGACCATGAATGGCATATATCCAGATGGGGGGGGGCACACTATGACCTATGAACACAGAGTGTAATATTACAGGGGACACAATGGCACTTATGCATAGAAAATACATGACAAGGATATATAGAGGGCAGGGAGAGGCAAAGGTTAACCATAGTTCACCTGGCCTCCAGCACAGTGAAGCAGGATGGTAGACAGGGATAAAAAAGCCATTGTTGCTGTTAGTCAGTATAAGACTATGGCAATGGTCAAAGCACAACAGAAGACAGGCACCTGTCCACCAGATGTGTTCGGCAGTGGAGGGTGTGGAGGGACTGACGCATATGGAGTAATCAGGGGCAGCCAAGCACATATCTACTGCTTGAAGTGTAACACACAGGTCTTGGTGTCTTATCATGTACATGTGTCCATGTCTTGTCATGGGCCCATGAGAGCAGCAATAGCTGCAAAAGATCATCACCCAGGAGACTGAGGCCCTTTACAGGTATTGCATATGTATCCTGGAAAAATTAAAAAAGAAAGAAAAAGTAAAACTGTCAAGGTTTTTTGGGAACAGGTGCAGTAAGGAATATGCACAGCAGCCATTGCTCTGGGTGTCTATAATAAGACATTATTGTGATTGCACCAGTAGGTCTTCAGTATACTAATGTTTGCCACGACCAAAGCACAGGGCATTGCTGGACACAGGTACACCTCAGGGGTGAAACACTTCTATACTGAGTATCTGCAAGGTCTTACTCTCACAGATGCAAGTTACAGGGTTTGATTCTGACCTCTGGCTATTGGCTTGGCTTGTAACAGTCTGCAGACTGATAGTCTAGTATTTACCCATGAACCTATGAACAGATGTGGTAGATTTCTTGTCTGGAGAGGGTTGACAGCTCAGATGTAGGAGCTGAGCTGGTGAAGACTACTCAGATTTCTCTACTGAAAGTACTTGGTTAGTACTAGAAATTATACTTCCATGTGGTACACTGACCTGCATATGAGATATACTTATTCAGAACATTACTTTTGCATATCTGTTCCTAAGATATTTTGAGGCTGCATCTGCAACATCCTGCACCAAAAGTTATGTATGTGCTCACATCCTATGTCATGTACCAATATGGATGCCATACTTGGGAGGGGAGTGTACTGAGGCACATTGTCCTGCATTGTTACAGACATATTATCTTTATGTTTTCACAGGTTTCATCGGTGGGGGATCCAATGTAACAGGATGGCATAAGCCTGATGACAGCAGATCACCTGTGGCTAATGATGATTGCAATGTATAGATACCATAGTCAGAAGTAAAACATGGTAGCACTGTCAGCAATGTGAACATTAGAGGTTATGTGATCACTCCCCAAGTACTTATTGATAGTGAAGTGTAGCTATACTTCTAGCATCACCTATGCTTGGTGACAGACGTTTTGTAAGAGTAAGCCCAACACAGGCTACAGAGGAGTCACAACCAAGGATGACATCCATTAGTTGCACTGCCTCTATTAGTGCTTGCACACACCATACAGGGATCTAATTTGGTGGGTTTCTCTGCCATCACTGCGGGTCTTTCCATGACCTGGGCTGCTGGCCACCATACTTGCCATCAAGCAGCATATCTGCAGGTCAGTACTCCAGGTGCAGACAACAACTATCCTCATAAAAGTAGATACAGACAACATGGTAAATATTTTGTGTGTCAATGTGCAACAGCTACATGGACTGTAGGATGACTCATAGCACTACAGAGTGGCATGGCATATAAGGACTTTTATTTTCTGGGCATTAGTTGCCAGCATGGTATCTATTGCTAAAAACATAAAACAAGTGGCAGCCACCCTCTATTCTGCCTCTGCAGACTATTCTATCCATGGCTACACAAGACTCCAGATGTAAGGGGTGGGCAGTTACAGGCAAGGCTAACACATGTAGCATACATCATTCAAAAGACTGCATCACTGTCACTCCCTGACCACAGGTGACAACACACCTGGGTATGGCCATTCTCTGGGTTGTGGCTAACAAAGCCTCTCAGGTTCCACACTTGCATGCTTCACTAGGCCACCCTGTCTATCATTTTTTGACCAATGGAATGTCACATCATTCCATGGGCATCATCTGGGTCACTGATTCTGTCTTTTGATTTCCACCCAACAAACACCTCATCAGGATTTTAGTATATGCTCAAAAAGCACTCCACATTTTTAACCTGTCTCTAGACTACATGGACACCACATCCCCCTTCCAAGAATCTTATCCATATGATAGCATTGCTTTTATCAGTGTTCATGCCCACCCTACTTTGTGTATGATGTTGACCATACCCTGTATCGATAATATAACATGTGATACTCTATATGGCCACATAGCCTGGGTGTGGCAACACATACATCAATAGTATTCTGTGTTGTCTGTATCAGAGGCAAAAGCCAGGGACTACATACCAACTCTTTGCTACTGCCACAATGTGTTGTTCCAGCTTCTGCCTTGCATACAGTGCTACTGCAGCCAGTTCCTCATATGACTATGCAACCAACTCTTCACCTGTTGCTGCAACAGGTCTCACAGGCTGTACTGCAATGTTCCCATGTTGTATCTGCATGTGTGCTACCATTTGTAAAATATGACTCTCCCTAAGAATATCTGACTGAAGGTCTTAGGTGAATATTGCATTGTAAGACCAGATATGTCCAAGCAGCAGAAGAATCCCATTAGGAGTGCATAATACATGTTCAAGAACATTCCATGTCTGTGAATGCATGATATTGAAGGATGTTGTAACCATGGTCTGGGGTTTTTAGATAAGGTCATCATCCACAATTCCTAGACATACCCAGCATCACTTGAAATGTACAACAGTAGATAATATTATATTTGGGCTGCTGTCTGCTTAAATATAAACAGTATATCCTGGCCTTATTTATTTCTACCAATGTGTGTATCTACCAATTAGATGACCCTGTGTCAAATCACCTTGCATGAACCAGTGGCATAGGTCACATGTCTGCAAGATGTGGGAATCATGGGAACTGCATGGGAAGCACACAGGTACATTGTATCTAATACTCTGTGCATTGCACATAGCATGGTAGTTGATGTAATGGAAGACCTTCCATTGGATACACTTGGCAACATAAGTAACAGGTGAGGCCTTTATGGCAATGTGAGTTCAATTAAGGACCACCAGGACTTTAAAAAATATCATATACATTGCATTGATTTTCTTCTTTGCTGTCTGTGGAAAGAATATTTACTCTTCCCCCCATTGCTGCATTACATCAAGGAACCAATGTGGGATCTGGGAGACTGATGTCAATGAAATTCCTAGCATGCCCCCTATCAAACACTGAACGGTCCATGTAGAAAGGAAAGTTAATGCTACAGAAAGTTTTGTGTCCACTGGGATAGGCAATCCATGCATTCCCCCCCTTTACTCCATTTGAGAAAAGTCCCATGTTTACAGAGTGTTTGGTGTTACTGTCCCACAGAAGTTCAAGGTCAAGGTGGTGATGTTTTGTTAGCTGCTGTGGGATCCATATGCAACATGTGGGGTCACAAAGGACAAATTCATGGGCACAGGCTCTGAGACAGGCCACAAACACTTCAACTCTTTCTGCTGGGTATAGACAGAAATGTAGTACTATACAACATCTGAGACTGTCCAAGTTGTTTTGCAGTGAAAGACATCAGAAAAACAACTTGGCAGTCTCACATCTGTCTATACCCAGTTTATCATCTCCAAAAAGGAAGACATTTTAAACACATGATACATGTAGATTTTAAACCCTGTTCACCTTCTCATGGGCACACCGCCAAAGTCAATGTAACCTACATTGCATTTTCTCCTTTTTAAGATTCTGAGTTCTTATGTTGTATGAGGGGGTGACACTTTATTCTAACACGCTAAACTGGTGCGTGGAAGGTAATTAAACCACTATAACCTGTGATGTAGTCACCTCAATAATAGCCCTAAAATGTCACATCTCGTTTTTATGTGAGATACCACAGAAAATCTTTTGAGATGTTCTAATATAGAGAGGAATGCTGAAGGACTTTGATTTCTTGTTTTATCTGTCCAGTTATGAATAAATGCCTAAGGCTGTGCTAATAAGTATAATAAATGACCGCAATTAGCTTTCTCATGTCTACCTATACTTGAAATGTGTGATGCTCCAGTGTGTGCACAGCTGTCTTATATGCCATTAATTTCAGTAAGTGTTGACCAAAAACTGCAAATATATCTTTATTTGAAAAGCCAACTGCTTTTTATTGACTAAAAAATGGACTTGCACACCTTAGCACATTTAATAAGTTCCTAGGTACCTTTGCAAAATAAGATAACCAGTGAAGTTCCTCTGATTTGGACAGATCCTGTACTCTCAAATCAAGCTGCAAAGCACAGTTACAAATAGGACTCCATCACATTTGCTTATCAAATGTGAAAATGGGTGGTGTAGTGGTGCAGATGGGTTGCATTGTCACTTTACAGCAAGAGGTTTTCTGGTTCGATTCTTAGCTGGGGTTCTGTAGAACAGTGCATGTTTTGTAACTTTAAGAAGCATTTCAAAGTGAAGGCACATGCATATAAATAGACAGCACATGCAGGCAGCAGTCCTATTTTGAGACAATAACCAGAGTGTTAATGTATGAGTGCAGTAGTCTCTCTGTCTATAAGTTTATTTAAGTTTAAGTTACTAAACCTAAATCCTGATGTGTTTGTATATAACAGAGCTGTTTGAATTGAACCCACAGCTGTTTGTCTGTTTTATCCTGACCAGACGAGTGACATGGTGCCAGAATGGTATCAAGAGTTAAACTTCTTATATTTATATTTATATATATGTGTGTGTGTGTGTGTGTGTGTGTGTGTGTGTGTGTGTGTGTGTGTATTTGTGTACATGTAACTTTATGAAATACATACATATATCACACACACACACACACACACACACACACACACACACACACACACACACACACACACACACACGCAAACACACATGCATTTTTATGAATGCATATATGTATGTATCTATGTATAACTGCATCTGCCTGCCTATGTATATATGCATGCATGTATTTGCATACACACACACACACACACACACACACACACACACACACACACACACACACACACACACACACACACACACACACACACACACACACACACACACAGAGGGAAAACTAATTATACCAGAATGGTTCCTATTGATATCGGCAAAAGGAAAATGTTCACACCTCTTAAGGCTAGAAAACTACATTTTTTCAATACAAGGTTACATTGTCTATATATATATATATATATATATATATATATATATATATATATATATATATATATATATATATATATATATATATATATATATATATATATATATATATATAGATCGATATAGATATAAACATAGATATAGATATAAATATTGATATAGGTATAGACGTGTTTTATTTCATATTATCCTATAGACAATAAAGCACATTTGTGAGGCAAGAAATTATATTAAAAGGGAAGCATTCACATGTAATTTTATGCCTGGCAGTGAATTTTTCATCTCTTTTGTTTTGTGCAGTCATCAGGTTGATGACCTTTTTGTTCTTTTTCTAACAGTGGTACAATGTAAACATGTCATCTGCTGAGTGACAAGTGAAAATATCACTGAGAAAATTTCTGAGCAACAATTTACATAGTAATTGTTACAAAGTGTTATGTTATTTATTTATTGGTGGGGTTTGCAGCAAGAACCACATAACTTCTCAAAGCCTGCCTTGTCAGCTGGACTTGATAAAAGAGAGGCAAGCAGTAATTTCAGCTGCCACTTGAAAGATCTATAAATTTTGCTCAGCATAAAAGTACAATTCCTCTGTGGCTCGTAGTGTAAAATGGATTATTTATTTTCCAGAAGAGTTGCTTCCTTCACTTAAAGCTTTGAAAGTGCCTTGGCATGATCAGGTATTGTCTGACATTTGTCGGAAGTTGAAGTACAACTCAGTCCAATTCATTCACAGAAATTCAATCCATCTATACAAGCTGAAGGAATACATATGCCATGACTGCACTAAGAATTCAAGCAGTCTTTCCTGTACTGTGCACTATGCCTGATGAAGTCATAAAATCAAGCTACAGCTATTGATGTTAGGCATTTGTTAAAGCTAATGAGAAATGTGTGTTATGTGTGCAAATAATGCCCTTCTGTGCAGACATTTATGTTTTACTTACACGTGTATCATCCTCAAAAGAGATAACAAATGTGTAAAATTAGTCCTCTAATTCATTGCTCAAAATTGTCTTAAATTGTGTAGCACTATATAATTTACCAATATCATAGTTTATGCTTGTCAAGGCTTTATCTATGTATATATTTATTATGAAGGAAGAAACTAGTACAGAAAAAAGTAAAATCCCAAGAAAGGAAGACATCCCTGATCAGTATCAGCAAGAAACTACAATCCCTCATAAAATCATCCAAGGCTAGCTTAGAAAGAAAAATTGCCAAAGACTCCAAAGATAACCACAAGGTATTCTTTAGCTATGTCAAGAATCTAAGTGGCAATGCTCAGATCTGCTTGGAGTTAGTGCGGAATGGCACAAAATATACTGAACCGACCAATATCGCCAACATCTTGGCAGACAGGTTCAATGCAAACTTTACCCCCTGTCACCCCCAAAAGGGCCCATAACCATACCAGAAGAATGCAGAGCCTCTCAAATCACAGACCCTTAGGTTAAAACTGCCCTCTCCAAAGCCAAAAACACAGCATCAGTGGGACCAGATGGTGTCCCAGGCTGCATTCTAAATGAGCTCAAAGGCAAACTAACCCCTCACCTAAACACACTGTTCAAACTCAGCCTCTCCACAGGCTACGTACACATAGAGTGGCACACAGCAACAGTTATTCTGCTCCACAAAGGTGGAGCTACAACAGACTCTAGGAACTATCTCCCTATAAGCCTGACTAGTTTGGTCTGCAAGGCTATGGAGCGCATCATCATGGAATTCATTAACAGAGACATTGAGAACCTCCAAACACAGGGCCCTACCCAATTCGGTTTTGTTAAGGGCAGATCATGGCTCCTAAACCTGGTGGACTTCTTTGAGACAGTTACCATGGCTATAGACAAGGGAAAGGTGGTGCACACAGTCTACCTAGACCTCGCAAAGGCCTTTGACACCATTCCCCATTCTGGTATTATAGACAAGCTCATCAGCCTGAACATAAACCCCTACATCACAAGATGGGTTGCCAACTGGCTAATGGACAGAACCCACATGGTAAGAGTTGCAGGAGCTAGGTCTGACTCTAAACCGGTTACAAGTGGCATTCCCCATGGCTCAGTCCTAGGACCCCTCCTGTTTGGCATATACTTCTCAGAGGCACAGGCAAGCACAGGAGGACTATGGCTGACCAAGTTCACAGACGACTGCAAACTAGGGGCTATAGTTGACTCTTCAGCTGACACAGACATCCTCCAAAAGGGTCTCACTGAGATGGATACCTGGTGTCAAAATCATGACCTCAAGCTAAATGCCAAAAAGTGCATAGTCATCCCCTTTGGAAAAAACAAAGTACCCACAAACTACCACATAGGTGGTAGTCCCCTAAATATGGAAAATGTAATAAGGGATCTGAGGACCCAAGCAGGTAGTAATCTCTCCTTTGATAATCATATTGCCAAAGTGTTTAGAACATCCTTCTATGTGGCCCACCTAATCACAAAAGGGTTCACATCCAGATCAAAAGAGGTCATTGTGCCCCTCTACTCAACACTCATCAGACCCATCAAGGAGTACAACGCCCCATTTGGGATGTACCTTACAAGACACCTGCAACAGTTGGAAAGATCACAGAAGTACCTCACCAAGAGATCACTGGCCTCAAACAAATGCCTTATGCAGCTTGACTGAAGAAACTCCAGCTGTACTCGGTTGCATACTGCCTATGCAGAGGTGATCTCTGCCTGACATATAAGGCCATGTCCAACCCAGAATTGATGGACATGCTCCACCTAAAGAAAACCATATCCCCTCCAGCCACATGCTCTAGGGATCTAAACCTTACCACAACAATAAATAGGACATACTGGAGGGATAGATTCCTGTCCCAGAGACTTCCCATACCTTGGAACATAATTCCAATCTACATTAGGGAGAGCTCCTTGCTAGCAGTCTTAAAAAGAAACCTTGATGAGTGGATGGGAAATAGAAAGTTTACCCTGTGGATCACTTCAGTAGCTCTGCTGGACAGAAGCACTGGGAACTAATCTAAGGGGGCAGTGAAAGCCAACACATTCTGGCTAGGCTTATAAATGCCTTTGGGCAGATAGCCCAGTACCTACTTATGAACCTATGAACCTATATGTATGTATATGTCTATGTATGTATGTGTGTCATAGGTTCATAGGTTCATAGGTGTGAACTAGGTTAATGGCCCTAGGGCCTTTACAAGCTTAACCATAGGATTACCCTGGCATAGAGCCACATGAGATTAGTTCCCAATACCTCTGTTGAGTAGAACCACTGGAGTTATCCCCGGGGTGAATTTTCTGCTTCTCATCCACTCATCAAGATTTCTCTTGAAGAGGGTCAGCAAGGTGCTCTTCTTGACATGTATGGGAAATCTGCTCCATAGCATGGGCAGTCTTTGGGTTATGAACCTGTCCCTCCAGCATGTTCTGTTAATTGTGGTAATGAGGTTGAGGTCTCTGGAGCGTGTGGTGTGGAGGGATTGGGATTTCTTTAGATGTAGCATTTATAACAGAAGTGGGTCAGACATGGCTTTGTATGTCAGTCAGAGATCTCCTCTAAGTAGGCAATATGATAAAGAGAATAGTTAGAGTTTTTTGAGTCTGTCCATATAGGACAAATGTTTAAGGCCCAGGACCCTCTTTGTGAGGTACTTTTGCGGCCTCTCCAGTTGTTGCCGGTGTCTAGTGAGGTACATGCCAAATGAGGCATTGTACTCGATGATTGGCCTAATGAGGGAAGAGTAGAGGGAGACAATGACCACTTTCTAACTGGAAGCAAAACCCTTAGTAATGAGATGTGCCACATAGAAGGACTTTCTGACCACAGTGGCAAAGTGGTGATCAAAAGAGAGATTGCTGTCAACCTGTGTTCCCAGATCTCTTATAATGCTTTTGTGTTCAGTGGACTACCATCAATGTGGTAATTCATGGGAATCGGGTTTTTCCCAAAGGGAATGACAACACATTTTTTGGCATTGAGCTTAAGGCCATGGTTCTGACACCAGTTGATGGTCTCGATGAGGCCATTCTGTAGGAATTCAGCATCACTTGGGGAGTTAATAATAACTCCCAACTTGCAATCATCTGCGTACTTTGTCAGCCAGAGTCCCTTCGTGTTGGCCTGGACTTCAGAGAAGTAGATACCAAACAGGAGAGGACCCAGGACCAAACCCTGTGGGACTCCACCTATGACTAGTCAGCAGTCTGACTCGGAGTCAGCTACTTTCACACTGTGGGTATCTGTGAGCCAGTTTGCAACCCACCTAGTGATATAGGGGTTGATGCCTAGCTTAGTGAGTTTTCTATGATTCCTGAGTGGGGAATGGTATCAAAACCCTTGGCTAGATCAAGGTAGGCTGTATGGACCACCTTGCCTTCATCCACAGCTCTTGTGACTGACTCAAAGAAGTTGACCAAGTTGAGCAGGCATGATCTAGCCTTCACAATACCAAACTGTGTGGGATCCAGAGTTTGGAGATTCCCTATATCATTGTTTATTAGGTCCATGATGATGCATTCCATAGCTTTGCATATCAGACTTGTCAGGCTAATGGGGTGAGAGTTCCCAGGGTCTGTAGTCACTCCTCCTTTGTGGACAGGGATGACTGTAGCAGTGCACCATTCAGTAGGGACAAAGCCTAAAGTGAGGCTGTCATTGAACAGGGCACACAGGTGAGGTGGCAGTTCACTCTGTAGTTGATGTAGAACACAACCAGGGATATTGTCAGGTCCCATAGAAGCTGTATTCTTGGCCTTGGACAGTGTTGTTTTAACCTGTTGAGCAGTAATACTAGGTGCCTGACAATCTACTGGTATTGTGATTGGTCCTTTGGGGGGGGGGGGGGGATAAAGTTGCACTGAATCTGATGGCCAATATACTGCCAATATCTGTTGGCTTGGTATAGGAGGTACTGTTGTGCAGTATCTCAGAGAAAATCTGGGTATTGCCATGGCGATTATTTTCATAACTATACTGAGAGTGTATTTTCTGTTTGTGAGTGCTCTATCCGTGCTTTTCTGTGCATAATTTTTGAGGTTTCTGTGTTCTAGCCAGGTATCATATTACTGATTTGTTTGCAGTTAAAAGCATTCTCTAGAGTCTCCTTGCTCCTTTATCTGTTTAAAACCTTCATTTAGTGGCTACAGCTAGTAGCTGCAATAGTTTCCTACCACCCCCTATTGTTGTTTTGTTCTTATGCTTGCTGGCTTTGCAGTTACCCGCCCATACTGTATATTTGATTTGAGACTCTCCTCCCCATCTAGTGTCATTAGTTAATTCTACCTAAAAGTGAGAGAACATTTGAGAAGGCCAACCCACTTAAATTCTTAACCTTGAATTATCTTCTGTTCCAGCTTTCTTCTTTTCCACTTTACAAAAAATAAAAAAATACTCTAAGCTTGTTTCCCCCCTTTCCTGTAACTAGTCTAGTCCAGATAAAGATTTGCTGTATTCAGGATTGTTTGTAAGCTCCTGAGACCCCCCAAGCCTGTCTGTGTTGGATGAAAGCCTGCTAGCTTATCAGTGGGAGTGGTAAGCACTAGGTGACCTATCTACCACATAAGGAGTGGTTTCTGACCCAGAAATTGTAGTTATTGGTTGTTTGGGCATTTTTTCCATCTTTCTCAACTTTCTGATTTAAAAGCCCACATTTGCACTTGTATCCCCCCTTTCCTGTAACTATTCTAGTCCAGATACATATAGGTTCATAGGTTCATAGGTAGATACTAGGCTATCTGCCCTAGGGCATTTATAAGCCTAGCCCGAGTGTATTTGGCTTTCGCCTCCCTATTAGATTAGCCTACTGTGCCTCTGTAAAGTAGGTCACAGAAGGTAGCCCTTTAAGATTAGTTTACTGTGCCTCTGTCGAGCAGGGACACAGAAGAGATCCCAGGGGTGAATATCTACCACATAAGGAGTGGTTTCTGACCCAGAAATTGTAGTTATTGGTTGTTTGGGCATTTTTTCCATCTCTCTCAACTTTCTGATTTAAAAGCCCACATTTGCACTTGTATCCCCCTTTCCTGTAACTATTCTAGTCCAGATACATATAGATTCATAGGTAGATACTAGGCTATCTGCCCTAGGGCATTTATAAGCCTAGCGCGAGTGTATTTGGCTTTCGCCTCCCTATTAGATTAGCCTACTGTGCTTCTGTATAGTAGGTCACATAAGGTAGCCCTTTAAGATTAGTTTACTGTGCCTCTGTCGAGCAGGGACACAGAAGAGATCCCAGGGATGAATTTGCGATTTCCCATCCACGCGTTTCGTTTGAAGAGGGTCAGCGAGGGGCTATGTCTAACATGAATTGGTATTCTATTCCAGAGTGAGGGGAGCCTCTGGGAAATGAATCTGTCCCTCCAGCATGTCCTATTTATTTTTGTGCTGAGGTTTAAGTCCCTGGAGCGTGTAGCTCTAAGGGATTTGGATTTTTTTAGTTTTTTGCTGTATCTAGGACTGTCTATATGCTCCTGAACCCCCCACACCTTTCTGTGTTGGAGGGAAGCCTGCTAGCTTATCACTGGGAGTGGTAAACACTAGGTAACCTATCTACCACATAAGGAGTGGTTTCTGGCCCAGAAATTGTAGTTATTGGCCGTTTGCAAAATTTTTCCATCTTTCTCACCTTTCTGATTTATAAGTCTGCATTTCTTCTTATATTATCTTTATTAAACATTAAAACAATGACACAGGTACATGTACACTAACAAAAAAGAAAACAATATCAGCACTCTTTTGCTATGTCATGTGGTATGCATTTTAACAATTTGCATTTACTTCAGTGTTACATAAACTGGTCCATATATTTTTTGTATGTTTAGGGGTATCTGCAACTTAAAAGATTTGAACATTTACAACAAGCTTGCTAAAAATAATGCTTACTCTCACTGAATGCAAAGAAAAAATATTACCATATAATTTTGAAGTGCTTCCATGGTACACTGCATTTTCAAAAACATGAGTTAAGCAGTGGCAGAAAAAGCCATACAATTCAATAGCATGGCAGATTACAGTTCTAAATAAACCATTGACAACTATGAGCATCATCTAAGGTGTATGTCTGTAGGCTATGAGTGCCATTACAGACTATCTTCTAAAAAACAAATTAAGCAGGGCCTGCAGCGTTCCATGACTACGTTATTAGTCCCAGTTTGGCCTTCTTGAATTGCATTACCTTCTTTCTTATTCTTACTACTAAGTTTGAGAAGAGAGACTCTGTGATGATAAGCATGCACTACACAAAACTGTTCATGTGCTCACAGATAGCAGTTGCAGGGGCTTTTTTCTACCTACATCATATTTACATATTGATGATTCCCACCAAACTACCCCCTTGACTTGGATGTTCGTTGATGGCACATTGGGATATTTCAGGTTTTCCCACCACCATGTTACTTTCCACCCTTGAAAGTATTCTCGGCAGAATTTAATCAAGACAAGCATGATTTACATGAGGCTGTGAAGAGTGAGTATGAAACCTTTAATAAATTCAACTTCATGCAGAGATCGGTTGACCAGATGTTTGGACAGTTGAAGCAGGGTTAGCCTTATATAAACAGAAACCCTATGTGGAAAGTCTAAATAACACCCTCACCACCACTGTCCAGCCCATCCTGGCCTACTTACACTATGCAGCTAACTTTTTTTCCTTCCTTTTCCTACAGTTTGACTTACTTGTCATTTTTTCCTCCAGTTAGTCATTCGTTCATGTGTTCATTCATCCAACATGTTTTGTCTTTGTAAGTATTAAGCCTTGAAGTTTCTAGATGCTCGGAGGTAAATTTTAGAGTTTTTTAAATAACCTTTTCATCCAATGATTTTCAGAACAAAATCCATGATCAAAGAAACAAATTCAGTCTTACTCTTCAAGTCTGCTTTTTCCTGTATCCTTTCATTACATCCTAACTGACCAAGACTACCTTCTAATAACTAAATTAAGCAGGGGGGCTGTTAGGCACCCAGAAGCAATTGAGTTATAAATGGTATAAGGTAAACTTTAGAACTCTTTCTCCATCCTTTTGATCTAATGATTGCCTGAACAAATATCATGCCTATGGAAAATACATTCAATCCTATTTTTTGTTTCAAGGAAAGAATAAGTTGTACTCAAATTTTAATGCTCAGAGCTGACCAAACACCAATTTATGATATACTTAAGAAAGCAAATGCCTGTGATGATACATATAGCTGGGAATAGTACTTGCCCCCTAACCCACTATCTCGAAAAAGGTAGTCACTTTCTGTTTATCTCCCGCTGGAGTTAAATTTGGAATAAAAGTGAGGTAAAGTATCCTGAGTCTGCCAAAATATGACAACATTCTCCAGAGTTTCAAAATATTTCTAAGTTTTGAAAAGTTTTTCTGAATTGTAGTTCTCTTGCATTGTGCACTTTGTTCTGTTTTTTATAAACTTTTCTCAGGGTTAATGAACTTATTCTGAAGGATTCCTAATACTAAAGGAATGCTGACATGTTATAAAGCATTTGTTACCGCAACTGAGCTCATTTTACATTAAGAGGGTTCTTTGGCACTCTGGTGGGAACAGAACTGAATTCAACTTATCCAAGTTGGAAACTGCTGGTGGAAGGTCCATTATGTCTTTATGTGACTGGCCTGTGGGATTAACTGCGGAAAAGTCTTTCATCCTGCTGTTATAAAAGGAAATACAATTCCCAGTGCCCTATATAAAAGCAAATCTTTCCAGTTTAAATTCCCCTACATGAAACACTCGCTCTAGTTTCCCATAGTTCACAGTTGCTCAAAGAGATGCCAGTTTGTGCAGAGGGCAGTACCACTACAGGTCACCTTACCAGAGCTGCTCAACATTTGGTGACTTTTGCCAAGTTTCCTTTGCATTTTTCTGACTTTATTTTATTAGTTGTTGCCTCATTTTGCTGATTTTACTATATTTTCTGAACTTTAAAAAAGCTGTTCTATTGCTTTAAGTAGCTAGTATATAGCATAGCCTATATTCAGATCTGCTGAATCCAGACTGTATTGTTACACTTGAGCGCTATTCCAGCCATCTTACATTATTAGTAGGGCCCTGCCTGCACTCTTGTGTTGTAGAAGTGTGTAGTCTGAGCCTCATCTGATCATCTGAGATGGATATTACTGGAGAAAGCTTACTGTATGCTTTTGCCTTGGTAGTTTAGCTTAAAAGTGTTTAATTTTGCCTATATTTAAGCCTCATGTTTGTGCATAGCTGCACACAGTGCAATGAGGTTCAGCAGTGCCCTGTATAGATGTAAATGCCTGGAAAGACAATTTTCTTCAAGACATCTGGTAGTGAGCCCTCCCAAGCTTCCCTGCTGTATTGCGGGAAACTCAGTTGTGTACTGAGAAGCGTTGCCTTATTTTTCTCCCTTGCATTCAATAGTATAAATCCTCTGTTAATGCTAGAGTAAAATCTTTTCAAACTTGCCCACCCCCAATAGTAATTATGGTAAAACCTGCCATAAAAGATGATAATTTTCCAGCCATTTCTCCAGCCAACTTGATTGACATGGGCATCCTGAGGCAATGTATAAATTGCCTCATGTATACTGACAACCACTTACTCTTAAAAAAAACAAATGCAATATGTGAGAGATGTAATTACACTATAAATTTAGAATTGGTTCTCTCATGTAGCAACAAACCAGACATCAAACAGGTTGTCAGCACACACACACATATCATTTCTCACACAAAACAGCCACAACACATTAGCCCACATACATGGAGGTACTCAATAGAAGCCTACCAAAAGATCAGATACCTCACAAGTGCAAACCACATGTAACAACACACAGACCAGTGTCACAGCAAATAAGCCTGTAAGGCAAAACACCTCAAAACCAAATGTCATTGTCATAAGTGACAGTCAGACATACAAATGACCCCCTCACCAGGCTGGACAAGGAGAAGGTCAGGTATCAGGATCCATCAAATCAAGCACGCACTGAAGTCACTCAACAACAATTACCTTTATGAATCAGTCATACTACAACATGTTGGAGAGAATGACTTGAGACATTCCTGTTTTGACCATATGAAGAGAGGCATGACTGATCTCTCAGATTATGTATTGCAGGCAGGTATGTCCCTAGCCCTAAGTAGCAGTCTACCTTCACCCAGGATAATTTCACGATACAGGCAAAAAATTATTGATTTCAACAGTTGGCTTAGATTCTGGTGTCAATCCAGGTGGATCCAGTATCTGTTAGCCTGGGAAGACATGGATGACAGACCATGCTACTTTCCCAGAGATGGTCTTTACCTGTTTCCTCTAGGCTTTCAGATACTGGCAAAGGTGCTTGCCTCCCCCATAGAGCCTTTATTAGGCAATTTCAATACAACAAAATTTCTGATGTAAAACATCCAATCAAGACAAACTCAAAATTATGCTGCTTAATGCTAGGAGCCTAAACAGGAAACTGCACTCCCTGGAAGCATTCCTCACTTTGGAAGATGCTGACATCTGTGCAGTCACTGAGACATGGTTCAAGGCCATAGAGATCATCCTAGCTGTGCAAGTTTACAATGCCTTCCACATGTCCAGACCCCAAAATGAGCATGAAAGAACCAAAGGTGGAGGTGTATCCATCTTCATTAAAGCCAAACACACTTAGACACTGGTTAAGTAGTATGACTCATTTGAGCTACTCCAGGTCCCAAGCAACTATAGGTAAAACACCCTGCCACATCTTTGCTAGCTACAGGTCCCCTACCCTGAACCAATAGAAGCACATGCCCTACCTGGACTTACTAAAGTCACTCAGTATAAATCCAAACACTTTGGTCATGGGAGATTTCAGCTATCCTTTCTTCCACTAGGTGACACATATGAGTACAAACATGCTCACTCTGAAGTTCCTGGACTTTGTCAATACAAATGCCCTGAAACTGCTAGTCTGCACCTCCGCAAGGGGATCAAATGTCCTAGAATTAGTACTCACCAACATGGGGGGGGGGGTCACTGCACTAGCCCTTGTGTGTTACCCTCCTTGGTAAGGTCAGACCATAAATCTGTCTCATTTGAAGCAACAATCAGACCTGTCACCCCCCCAGGAGCAAAAAAAACTGGAACATTTCTACAAAGAAACTACAGCCTACTAAGAGATGGTAGAAAAAGTTTCAAATCCCCTGCTAACAGAGCCAACAATGACTTCTATGCAGAGGATTACACAAATGCCTTATATAACCACATAAACAACTGTATAGACTCAGCTGTACCTGATCAGATCAAAACCAGGTCTTCCAGAAAAAACAGGCCACCCTGGTGAGCCTAAAGTATAATTAGGTTATATAATAAAAATAAGAAACTAAGTCCAAAATGAAAACAAAAACTGCAAAACGTCAACCCAAGAAGAAACGCAGATGCAAAGGCAGTTCCCACAACTTTATTATAAAATAATAAAAGTTTATAAAAAACAAGAAACTGATGTCCAAGAACAAGAGGGAACTTACTCAACAGAAGAAAAATACCCTCCACAGATTTAACAAGCAAATCAGATATCTTGTAAAGTCCTCTAAAGCTAGTTATGAAGCTAAATTAACATCCCTATCTAAGGATAATCATAAGGCATTCTTTAGCTATGTTCAAAATCTAAAAGGGACCAGTCAACTATGTGCTGAACATATAGTGTACAGTACCTCTCATACTGAACCTGGGGAAATTGCCAACCAACCAGCTGACAGATTTGATGCAAACTTTACCCCCTGTCCCCACCAGCAATACTCCAAAGCATACCTGGCACCAGTTTTCTACCTAGTATCTCCAAAGAGCAGGTCATATCCACACTCTCCAAAGCTAAATACATGGCCTCTGTGGGACCAGATAACATCCCAGGCTGCTTACTAAATAATCTAAAACAAAACCTAGTGGATTCACTTGGGACTCTCTTTAATTTGAGCCTGAGTATTTGTTTTGTTCCACCAGAGTAGAGCACAACAACAGTAATCCTTTGCACAAAGGGGGTCCAACAACCAACTTTGGGAAATATAAACCCATAAGCCTAACCAGCCATATCTGCAAGGGCATGGAAAGAATCATCACGGATCTTATCAACAAGAACATACATGACCTTCAAACTCTTAACCTGACCCAGTTTGTCTTCATTAAGGGTAGATTATGCCTACTGAACCTGGTGGACTTCTTTGAAAATGTCACCAAACCCCTGCATGACGGCAAAACTGTACATACCTTCTATCCTGATTTAGCCAAGTATTTTGACACAATCCCCTACTCGGGTATCATTGAGAAACTCTCCCAGCTGAGTTAACCCACATATCACTAGATGGGTAGCCAACTGACTCATTGACAGAATTCATACTATAAATTTATTGATGACCCAAAAATGTTTTATAGAAAATTGGGAAAAAGGGTAAAAGGAATTGAAAGACCACCAAAAAGAAGAAATTGATACATTTTGGAGAAGTATTTATGAAGATCCTGTGAAACAAAACAAAGATGCTAAATGGATAGAAGACGTAAAAGAAAGAATAAGAAGTTTAAAGGTACAGGATATGAAATGGGATGAAGCAACAGCCAGAGAGATTGAAACAAAGTTAAGAAAAGTCTAACTGGAAAACGCCAGGCCCAGATACAGTACCTAACTTCTGGTTAAAAATATTAACATCATTGCATGAAGATTTAGCCACAAGTGAGAACTATTTAGTTGTACACCCTGAACAGACACCCACCTGGCTAACAACAGGAAAAACAATTCTCCTACTTAAGAGTGAATATGCAAGATACCCTAAAAATTCTACACTAATAACTTGCCTTCCAACAACGTATAAACTATACACTGGAATTGATGCAGACAGAGTTTATAGTCATTTACAAGAAAACACAATTATGGCAATAGAACAAAAAGGCAATACAAGAATGCCATATGGAACAAAGGATCATTTCTTGTTAAATAAAGTCACAGGGGAGAACTGCAAAAAAAGAGAATAATCTAAGTATGGCATGGATTGACTATAAAAAATCATTTAATAGTATCCCACATTCATGGATAAAAGAGTGCTTAAAATGTATAAAATACACCATGCACTGATTGACTACATTACAGTGACCATGAAACAGTGGCAGACCACTTTGCAATTAAGCCATGAAAAAACAAAATATTATTATTCCAGGAAAAAAATTCAAGGAATATATTTCAGGTCTCCTCTCTCACCACTGCTGCCTATCTTGCCCTTGTAACCCATTTCTGTCTACTTAGTTTGAAGTTTGGCTATAATTTGCCTCTTAAAAAAACAAAAAGTAAGACTTCTTCTTATCTTCCCCTTTGTGAATGATTGAAACTGTATAGCTTATCAATGAGGACTGAAAAAGCACAACTGCAAGTTTTTTTTTTCAGATGATATAAGAATGTCATTTGAATCTTGACTGAAAAAAAAAAAAAACTTAAAAAGCAACCTTACCACAGAACCAAAACAGAAAATATCAGTTTGGTATAAGAATGTGATATAAAACTTGAGAGCAAGAAGAAGCGTATAAAAGTAACCTAGTTGAAGGATCAACAATAAACAATAAAACTTGAAAAAATAACTTAGAAGAAATATTTTAGAAGAACTTAGATTAATTAGAGAACAGCATTGACATCTAGGAACAAAAAAAAAGCTGAAAAAATTCAAGCTATCTTTCTGTCCTAACTTACAGTTTTCTAGGACTTTAGCTTGAAAGATTAACCCCAAACCATTTTGGAAAGGAAAACAAAGGAAAACAAGAAGGATGCTTCATGCTCACCAAATGATTTATAAAATACCAAGATTTTCTCTGTGTTTTATATTCTCTGTCCATGGGGTATGGTACAATTGTGTTGTTGCACACATCACATATCATCAATACTTAAAACAGCCTCCACATTGATCACAAGATCCAATCCAAGTGAAATGAAAGTTACAAGAGGGCAGAAGCATAAAAAATAGGCAGAGCTTAGTTAGGCAGAAGCATAAATCATCAAGTAGGAAGAAAAAGGAAAAAAAATAAGAAAAAAAAAAAGAAAAAAATGAAGGAAGAGAAAAAGAAGAAACAAATGAGAGAATATAAGGTGATAGGATGAAGCATAGATAGAAAAAAAAATAAAAAAATATATATAAAAGTATAGATAGAAAACTAAAAAAACAAAATGCCAAAAATTGAGATGAAATCAAAGCAAGAGAAGAAAAAAAAGAAAAAAATAATAAAGAAATATTGTTTTATGTTCTGCGTTAGAGGCTAAAGAGACAAATGGCTATTAAAGAACAGAATAAAACAGTGACAACTCGCAGCTTGTTGTGATAAACTAATGGTGTAAAACAAAACAGATACATATACTGGCAGGACTGTTGCTGTGGGATTGTAATATATGGCATGGTAAAGGTTATGTAAATATACTGGAAACATGAGAGGCAAAGCATAATAGAAAATGATGAAATCTACATCACATGAGTTCAAAAGCATACCTCTCAACTGTACCGATTTTTTGCAGAATGTCCAGATTTTTGTCTCATATTTTTGGTCAATTTTTCATAAAATTGTGGTTTTTCTGGCAAATGAGTGGCAAATCATTAAAGATTTATGTTATAAAGTAATGACAGACAATTGAGTTTCAGACTTCATACCCTTCAGAAAATTCATGCTAATGCAAAACCTGTTATTCTGTCAACTTTCTAAGTTTGTAAGAGCTATATTTAAAAAATATTCCTATTTTTGGGCCTTTGTCCCACTTTTATCTATCCCTTTGTTCAGATTTTTTGCTCTAAGAGGTTGAGAAGTATGTTCAAAAGATACATATTAGACAAATCAGATATAGTAGTCTATGAAAAGAAAATAAAAGTAGCATTGATCATTGAAATCACTACACCCAGTGACTACAGTTTTTGTGTACAGAGAGACACAAAGTCATAAAATGTCAGGATTTAGAGGCAGAAAGAAGGGCAATGTGGAAGAAAGATACCCACAGTTTCAATGGTAGTAGGAGCAATGGGTCTTATAAAAAATAATCTACAATCGTATTTAGATATGTTACCTATACATGTAACCCCATACGAATTTCTGGAGTCGTTACTGGATACATTGTGGGTGATGCGAAGAACACTTTTGGCTGAAATCAAAGAGTGAAACAATACTAATTTCATGAACTTTACTCGTACTTTGACTTAGGAATGGGGTCCATTCCCATCATGGTATCAGAAACCCAAAAGATTTAGAGAAATTAAAAATAAATGAGGATTAACCCATACATCACTAGATGGATAGCCAACTGGCTCACCAACAGAACACATACTGTCAAAGTTGGGGATTCTACCTCTACTAGAAGACCAGTTATCAGTGGCATGCCACAAGGATCTCTGCTGAGCCCTCTACTGTTTGAAATCTGTTTCTTCGAAGTCCAGGTGAAAGTAGATGGCCTGTGGCTTTCCATCTTCGCTGATGGTTGCAAACTGAATGCAATCATTGAGTCCTGAAACAATGTTAACATATTACAAAATGGGCTAACAGAGAGATATGATTGGTGTCAAAGGCATAGACTAAAACTAAATGCAAAAAACTGCATTATGATTCCCTTTAGCAAAGAGGAGGTTCCTGCAAATTACAATATTGACAGCTCCTTCCTAATATCAAACCCAGTGGTGCAAGATTTGGGAACAGAGGTTGAAAGCTATCTAAACTTTAATTGCCATGTGTCGACAGTGGCAAGGAAAGCCTTCTACATCTCATAAGTAAGGGTATCGCATCCAAGGCTAAGGATGTTATAACTGCTCTGTACTCAACCCTCATCAGACTACTAATAGATCACAATGCTTCCTTTTGCATGTACCTCACCAAACACCTGCAGGAGCTGGAGAGACCACAGTGGTTACTCACCAAGAAAATTCAGGGCCTCCAAAACATGACCTACATGGAAAGACTGAAAGCCCTGTCACTGTACTCTGTATCCTACAGGCTGCTGAGAAGCAACTTGTGCCTGGCCTACAGAGCAGTCTCTGACTCTGCCCTAATGAACATGCTGTATGTCTGCAAATTAAATGAGACAAGAGTCACTCAATTTCAACCTAGGCCTGTAACATTAACAGAACATGCTGGAGAGACAGATATATCTCCCAATGATTGCTTCTGCTCTGAAATAAGCTCCAAATTCATGTGAAGCAGAGCTTCTCAATGACCCTATTCAAGAGCAACCTAGACAATTGGATGGGAGACTGTAAATTCACCACGGGGGTGGCACCTATGTCCTTCATGGAGAGAGCCAGTCGGTGCTAATCATAGACTCACTCTGCAAATGACAACCACCTAACCAAGGTAAATTAGGGAACATGGGTATACAAGGCTAGGCATGTAAAGATCCTAGGACCATTAGCCTAGAAAACTCCTATGAACCTATTAACCTATAGGCACACATGCTTACAGTCATATTTTAAGCTGCTAATGTCATGTTTATATACAGCATGACTTCTCATCCCCTACCCTGAAAAGGCAGCCACGTTCTGTGTACCCGTCTGATGTCAGACTGAGACAAAACTGAAAAGACAAACAGAACATACCATATTTGCTGTCTGACATATACAAACAACATTCTTATTTACTCTCGCTCAAAAGATTAGTATATGCACTGGATCCTTTGATTGTGAGGAAAATGAATAAAAAAGTAATGATTCCAATAATATTTCTAACTTGATGCTTCCACTGACAGTAGAGTGCTCCCATAGAGCTATAGTGACTCAGAGGATTGTGATGAAATTATAAAAACAATTACCATACTGTCCCCAGCCCAGCACCAGATATAGTGAATGGAATGTTGAACAAATAATGACATCATCTCCAGCCCCACACAAGTACAGAGACCTTCTGTGTACACCTATGATTATGGCTAGTTTTAGACTAGGTGGTGTTCATGGCAGACATGACTTCTAAGCCAATATATAAATCCACTTATACAGCCCTGGTGTGTGGGGTCCACAAGTCCTCAGAGGTTCTGAAGGTATGAGCATTCTGTGATGCCTTTATCCCTTATTTTTTTCAGGTATGAATATTAAACTGAGCAAGTGATGATAAGGTCAGTTGTTTTCATCCAGATACCCCCCCAGCTAGCAGTTATAGCTATCTCTATATATAATTCAGATGTAAGATCAAGATAAAATGACTGACCATATAATTCTCCTTTGTTGAAAAGAAACAGTTGTCACACATTAAAATATTGCATGTTGCTTCATATAATCACATTAGTTCTGCAAAACCAAAAAAGCAAACAAACAGCAGCAGGAAGATAACCAGTTTCCTCTACCGAAGACAGACACAGCAGTTATACATTCCGTCTGTGCATATCAGGTGTCCCATTAAGTAGTCCATCTTACTTCTCCCAAATGCACACTAGTCCTGCTAAGCTGAAAGGTAATGGTTTATACTGAGCAAATGACAAAAGAATCAGTTATATTTCTTCCGGCCAGCCACAACAACAACCACCACCCAGCAGTTATAGCCACAAAGCCTGAAGGCTGTGTAACATGATTTCGCTTCTGCATATACCTCACAACTGTTCAGATTTTTGCCTCATACTTTTGGTTTGTTCCTCATAAAATTTGTTGTTTTCTGGCAAATCTCTGAGGACTTAAGTGCCTAAATAATGACATATAATTGAGTTTCAGACTTCATATTCTTCTGGAAAAGTATACTATCACAAATGCTGTTATTCTATCAAATTTCTAAGTTTTTAAGAGGACATTTTAAAAATGTTATCAAGTTTGGGTCTTTATTCTCCCACCCATTATTGCAGGTGTTGCCCAGATTTATAGATAAGAGGATGACAGATATGCTTCCACAGTGCACACAAACATTTTGACACACATTAAAACATTCCTTTTCAAGCTGCACCACACAAATCAAAAAACTAGATTAATACTACCAACAATATTTGTCTGATCATTGCCAGCATTGCAAAAGCAGTAACCATACTAATCTCATTATACTGTTTCTCCCATCTCAATATTGCCCAAATTTCTGGTAAATCACTGCTAACATTATAAAACAATAACAATAACACTCCTCTCAGTGCACCATTCCAATCCTGTCCAGAATTCTTCACTATGCCCCTCGTGCATCAACTTGAGTCATTGGGCAAATACAACTAAAAATAAAATAAAATCATCAATTTCTTCAGCTGCCTTCACACCTACATTTGAACATTGTGAGGTCTGTACTCTGATGATCTCACCATGTTTAGAGCATATGTAAAATAAAGCACCACCAGCCTGGAGCGGTGCAGCAGGATCATTTTTTTCCTACAGTGTTGCTTTATTAATTTATATTTTAACAATGAAATATTGCTCTAAAATACGTAAATAAATGGGGAAAGAGTGGCCCTACAAAGTACAAAAGCAGGGCAACCTAGGCAGTTGCCTAGTTCGGCTACACGTAAGGCCAGCCCTTTGTAGAACCCATTTAGAGGAAGTGACACATGAGATGAGCTACCACTGATCTACATTGATGTAGAGGTATCTTTCAATCATTGGATTAGATGTAGACCCCATACAATGACCCACGATGACAGTATCCAGGTGATCTTAAGTGATAGAGAATTCAGATCACAGTCCAGATGTCAGTAAATATCTTTTCTTCAACATTTTATTAAGTAGCAGATCTGAAATGCAAAATTGGTTACTTATTTGAGATGGAATCTGGCCTGCTTTAAATCAATGTGTTTCTTACTTCTAAGTCCAGATATGCAACCCCAAAGCCTGTAAGCAAATGCTGAGTGCAAGTATATGTATTTTTATATTAGTGCATATGCATTATGTAGTGTGTAGGTATGTTTTGCATGTCAGTCTATTGCCAGTAAAATATGATAGCAGCCTAATGGATTATTCCCTTTCTTTATTGTGTTTTGAATTCAGAGTAAGCATAAGCAATAATACTATGTGAAAGAAGGACAGTGCCCTTAAATAATGTTTAGGTTATACTTTCTATCGCAATTGAACAAACATTCGAGAACATTCTGATATGTAACATCGTGTCAATCTTCAGTTGAATGCTAAGTAACACATTCTGTCAATAAATGTTACATATAATGCATGCATGCATACAACTTTGAAGGTGCAGTCATATGCAGTACAACTGAAGTGTAGTGTTCCTTCTTTACCTACTTTTCAGATTGATATGGATTAGGCATGTGTGCAAGTAACCAACACAGGGTGGGTTTGGTATAATGGTTAAGTTAATTGCCTCATACACACAAGGTACAAAGTTTGATTCTGATCTTGGTTTATTGACTAGGCTTAAAATGACCCTTCAGGTCAGTTAACTTAGAATTCAGCTATGAACCTGTGATCCAATATGTAAATGCCCTATATGTATGTGTTGGGATTTCTGTTAGGTAATTAAGTACATGCTCTCTGTATTATTCATCATTCTGAAATATAAAAATGTTGGACACAAAGTTAGATGTCCAGGATCCTTAGTTTTTGGAGATGTATGTTTACTGTTTATTAGTTACCCGTCACTGATGTCATTAATGTGACTTTCCATGAATGAGTAATGAAGTACTTCATTAAAATGTCACTATATAAATCTGCATGGATATACATGTCATCCAGTTATAACGTAATTATAACAGAAAATATGTATATTTGTACAATTATTTTCTATATGATTGCAATGGTAATAGCATAACTTCCTGTGTATGAACAAGCAATGAATGATAACAGCAGCACATATACACATGCATGCATTCCTGATATCAGGATTATGACATTTATACTGTATTACTCAAGTTAATTTCTATATAAACCTCCATCATTGTTATTATTTATTTATTTAACATTTGCTAACTAGGAAAGTCTGACTTGGAACAAAGCCAATTTTCAGCAGAGGCCCTGGAAGAAACACTCCAGATGCATGTCTTTGAACATGGGAGGAAACCCACACAAATGCAGGAAGGACATGCAGACTCCACACAGAAGGCACCTCAGCCGAGAATCGAACCAGAGAACCTCTTGCTGTGAGGTAACAATGCTACTGCTGCACCACTGTGCCATCAGTATATCAATATTTATTTATTCAGAGTACACAGACCCTGGGATTTAGAGACAATCCAGCATGATAGTGGCCAAGCTTCCTCTGTTTACTCTGATTGTGCAATGAACCCCGATGCTTATTAGCAATGAATGTGGTCATGCAAACATGCTTGATGAGCAGCTTATTAAATAATCTGGCTGCAGCCACAGCTAGGACTATGGCAAGACCACGTAAACAGCATGATGTGGACACAGGAACATACAATCAATAGTAAGTAAAGCCCCATCTGTACTCACAGTGATCTCATGAACACAGATGCAGCTACGGAAGGAAGCTATGCAGCAGCCTCACAGGGTCATGAGACATGTGTTCAAAGCCAGTGATGCATATGTCCAGAGAAGATAACTTGTGGAAGGTAGTAAGGGAATTAAGATAATATTATAAGGGTAGTGTAGGAGATAAGGTCACACAAACAAACATACAACATAGGCAAAACTATGAAGAGAGGCAGTGATGCAATCAGGGATGTGGAAGACAATGGGTAAGTGAGCATGACATACACAGATAAAATTGTCAACTAACGGAAGATTAAAAAAAATGTAAAAGAACAAATAATAGGGGGTAGAGAAAAGTACCAATACATTGACCAAATCCAGGTACAACATCAGCACAGTCTGACCACTTTATCTATAGTATAATGCAAATGTCAGGAAATAAGCTCTCTACTGTAACAATGATGTGCTTATATGCAACCACTTATGGGACATAATCCACAGCCACCCTATATTTTATTGTGTAAAGCACTGCATTTACAGGTAGAGCTACAACAGCAGGGAAGTAAGCATTAAGGATAACACACAGAAGTTTGGTATTATACACTTAAGCTGAAAGTAGAAAAAGCATACAAGCCTGAGGGTACTGAAACTTACAAGTTTTCTTTCATGTGTGCAAAGAACTGCATTTACAGGTTGAGCAATAGCAGCAGAGAGACAAAAGCCTTCAGGTAAACATGCAACAGTCTGGTGTCACACACCTGTCAAGGTACCTTATTAAATTATAAGTGAGGTACAAAATCCATAAGAGAGAAAATGATGAGTGAGAAGTTAGTTTGGTAGTGACACAAGCAGAGGGAATGGTTTAAAGCCAATATGTATAAAATAAGTAATGGACCAAAGAAACAATTAAAATATTTTAAAACAAATAAAGTTCCCGGAAGTAATGGTATTATTCATGAGATATGTCAAATGTTCCCTAATAAGGTTGCGCATGTATTTCACAAGTCACCTACAGAAATTCAAAAAAATCAATCTACCCCCATCAAGGCAATATTTAGTAATTAAATCAATTGTAAAACATGAAAAATATCCTACACATTGCTTGAATTGTACTCTAATTTTTATCATAAACATTTACTGTAAAATGTTTATTTCTATATATGTAAATAGAGCAAAGACACACTTACTAGAAACAATTAATTTGGTTTTATTATACAAAGGCAAATTCAAGAGAATGTTAAAAAATTTTAACTTTGTTAGACTTTGCTAATAACAAGAATGTACAAAAGTTTATCATTAACCTAGACATTGAAAAGGGTTTTGATTTGGTTGGTTAGAAATACTTATACACAGTATTAGAGGAATTAAATGTTCCAAATACATTTGTAAGTTTATTCATATTAATGTATTCAAACAATACATTTTATGTTAAACTTAGCTCTTCCCGAAGGCTTTTAATCCATAGATGTAGAAATTGGCACAAAACAAGGATGCCCTTTGGCATCTATATTATTTGAATTAGTAATGGAACCTTTAGGGAAAACATTCAAATATTCTTGGAATTATTGTAGGTAAAAACTAAATGTCTTATCACTTGCAGATGATATTTACTGATAATAACAGACATTGTTTAAGTTCATCACATAAATGCCATGATTAAAACTTCAAAAAATATTTCAGGGTGAACATTTAACAATAATAAAACTAAATCTACCATTGTAAAGAAAATTCAGAACACTGATACTAATGGCCTATTTAACGTGGATAAGAATGCTAATTAATTTAAATATTTCAGAATAATATATAAAATTTTGCCTCACAGCAAGAGGTTCTCCGGTTTGATTCTCGGCTGTGGTGCCTTCTGTGCGGAGTCTGCATGTCCTCCCTGTGGTCACGTGGGTTTCTTTCGGGTGCTCTGGTTTCCTCCCATGTCCCAAAGACATGCAGTAGGTGGATTGGATACTCTAAATTGGCCCTAGGTGTGAGTGTGTGAATGTGTGTGCCTTCTGTGGAAGATTGGGCACCGGGCTGGCAACTCGACACTGTAAAACTCCACTGCCAATCATGAAAGGACAGATGATCCGCCGTGGTGTCCCCTAACTGGGAAAAGCCGAAAGAAGAAGAAGAAGAAGAAGAAGAAGAAGAAGAAGAATATATTAAATTTCTGTGGAAGAATTTAGAATTATAAATTATAACAGTGGTATAGGGGACATAAAACTTATTCATATAAATAGAATAACATCTACCTAATTTTTGAAGACGTATTATACCTTATAAAGATGGTTCTGTTTCCTGAAATTCTATATACAGTATAAACCCTAGCCCTATTTCCTAACAAAGAACAAATCATTCCTACCAAACATAAAATACTGAAATGTATTTGTTACCCTAATAAATAAAGACTGTCTGCAAACATAACATAAGATCCTGAAAAAATGATGGAATTAAATTTGTAGATGTAGAACCATATGCTCAGGGATTCATCCTTAAAATGATTATTCATTTCATAGGCACATGCCGTTAGGCCAATTGGAAAAAGTATACATAGAACTAAAAAGGTACATACTGTTAAGATAAGTGATATTAAAATGATGATAATCATTAACAAATATATCCAATGCAAGCTGTATAATCCATCTGAGTAAAACAATATGCATAGCATTCTAAAGAATTTTAGGAACAGCATAATGCAAGCATCTTGACATTAAAAATAAATACATTTAATATAGGTTCATAGCTTCATACTAGGCTATCTGTCCTAGGGCATTTATAAGCCTAGCCAGAGTGTGTTTGGCTTTCACCACCCATTTTAAATTAATTTTGCTATGCCCTTTTTCAAGGTTAGTATACTGTGCCTCTATCTAATAGTGGCACAGAAGTGACACCCAGGGTAAACCTACGATCTCCCATCCACTCATCCAGATTCCTCTTGAAGAGAGTCAATGAGGGACTCTGCCTAACCTGGACTGGGATTTTATTCCAGAGTGAAGGAAGTCTCTGGGTTATGAATCTGTCCCTCCAGCATGTCCTATTTATTTCAGTGCTGAGGTTCAAGTCTCTCGAGCGTGTAGCTTGATGGGATTTGGATTTTCTAAGGTGCAGCATGTCTATTAATTCTGGGTTGGACATGGCTTTATACATCAGGCACAGATCGCCTCTGAGCAGGCGGTATGCCACTGAGTAGAGCTGGAGTTTCTTTAACCGGGCAGCATATGGCATCTGTTTGAGCCCTTTGATCCTTTTGGTGAGGTACTTTTGGGGTCTTTCCAGTTGCTGCAGGTGTCTGGTAAGGTACATCCCAAAAGGGGCGTGATGAGGGATGAATAAAGAGGCACGATGACCTCCCCTGATCTAGATGTGAATCCCTTCATGATTAGGTGGGCTATATAAAATGTTTTTCTAACCACTTTGGCCACGTGGTTGTCAAATGAGAGATTGCTATCAACTTTGGTCCCCAGGTCCCTAATTACTTCTTCTGTAATTAATGGATTACCACCTAAGTGGTAATTTGTGGGCACTTTGTTTTTGCCAAAGGGGATGACTATACACTTTTTGGCGTTTAGCTTCAGGCCATGGCTCTGGCACCAGTTGTCTGTTTCTATGAGGCCCTTTTGGAGGATGCTTGTGTCAGCTGGAGAGTCGATTATGGTGCCCAGTTTTCAGTCATCTGTGAACTTGGTCAGCCACAGTCCTTCCATGTTGGCCTGTACCTCCGATAAATATATACCGAACAAGAGAGGTCCCAGGACTGAGCCTTGTGGGATGCCACTTGTAACTGGTTTGGAGTCTGACATGGCTCCAGCAATTCTAACCATGTGAGTTCTGTCCATGAGCCAGTTTGCAACCCATCTAGTGACATACGGGTTTATATTTAAGCTGGTGAGCTTATCTATAATGCCCGAGTGGGGTATTGTATCGAAGGCTTTTACGAGGTCCAGGTAGGCTGTGTGGACCACTTTCCTCTCATCAATGGCCTTGGTGACTGTTTCAAAGAAATCAACCAGGTTTAAGAGGCAGGATCTGCCCTTAACAAAGCCGAACTGGGTAGGATCCAGTGTCTGTAGGTCCCCAATATCTTTATTTATGAGGTCCATGATGATCCTTTCCAGAGCTTTGCAGACCAAGCTAGTCAGGCTTATGGAGCAATAGTTTCCAGGATCCGTTGAGGCACCACCTTTGTGGAGAGGGACCACTGTTGCTGTACACCACTCTTAGGGTACATATCCTGTAGTAAGGCCGAGATTGAACAGTAGTTTTATGTTTGGGTTCAGCTCTTCTTGGAGTTCATGTAGGACGCAGCCCGGGACACCATCTGGTCCCATTGATGCTGTGTTTTTTGCTTTGGAGAGGGCAGCTCTTACCTGGGTATCTGAGATGTCAGGGGGGGCAGCACTCTGCTGGGATAGATATCTGCCCTTTTGGTGGGGGGGGAGTTTGCGCTGAACCTGTCAGCTAGGATGTTGGCAATGTCTGTGGGTTTGGTGTATTTTTTGTCATTTTGGACTAATTCTGAGCATATCTGGGAATTCCCACCCAGGTTCCTAACATAACTAAAGAAAGCCTTGTGATTACCCTTAGTGTCTTGTGAAATTTTTCTCTCAAGCTGGCCTTAGACGATTTTATGAGTGCCCGTAGTTTTTGCTAATACTGATCAGAGATGCCATCCCTTGTTGGGATTTTGCTCTATCATGTAGTAGCTTCCTCCTTCTATTGTATAGTTTGTTTATGGCTGGGGTCCACCAGACAGGACATCTGCCTTTGGAGGATTGGGTCTTGGTTTGATATGGGATTGCATGATCCATGCATTCCTGAAGGTGTTCATAGAATGCGTTTATAAAGGATTCTGCAGTCTGGGCCATATTTTCCACAGGCCCAGGGGCTTTGAAGGATTCCACCTTGGTTTTGAGGAGTGTGAAATTTGCTTTAGAGAAGTTTTTCACTGCGGTTTTCAGGGCAGGGGGTGGAGTCAGGATGTGACTATCCAGTGAGATTAGTTTATGGTCTGATCTTACCAGTGAGGGATACACTTTTGGTCTGGAGCATAGAGTCCCCATATTGGTGATGATCAGGTTCAGTATGTTTCCCCTCTTGTGGGAGTGGTAACAAGTTGTTCCATAGCATTTGAGTTTATAAATTCTAGGAACCTTTGGGCTAGGGTGTTGGAGCTAGATTAATGCTCCCAGTCTATGTTTGGGTAGTTGAAGTCACCCAATATAATGGTGTTTGCAGAGACCTTCATATTTTCCAGTGTTCTCAGGAAGGCTGAGTGGGGTTCCTGGGTTTGGGAGGGTGGTCTGTAGCAGGCTATAAACTGGAATGCAGTTTTACCCACTGTTAGTTGCACATGGATAGTCTCTGAATATATTCACTTTGTGAAATAGAGTGCACACTCTTGGGTTCAAGCACATAAAAAATGACTAAATAGAAGAGCAAATATCTTATACAATGTTATAATTTTTTCAGGGATGCAATGCACGACTACAGATAAATTAAATATGAATTTGGCTTGATTACAGGTGAAGACTAGATTGATATCTAAGGAACTATGGCTTTATAAATTTAAAATATTGAAGAGTCAGACACTATAGGTTTTAAACAGATTCTAAATTTTGTAGAAAACCCTTGTAATGTTCTGTATAATGAAAGGGGCAGTAACACTCCTTTCAGATTTAGATGCATCACTAATAGAATATAAAGGCATAAATGAGAATCTTTGAAATTTCCTTTTCTAGGGAGAACAAGATACATTTGCAGAAGCCTGACAATCACTTTACAAGCAATTGCAGATACAATTAAAAATCCTTTGGGAAGATATATGCATGGCAAGTCTTACATAGACCATTTGTAATACCAGTATGGTTAAATAAAATGAATAAGGATCTTAGTAATCAGTGCTGGAGATGTAACTGAAATGTAAAAGCAGACTGAAAATATATCTTATATGATTGTGATGTATTACAACAATTCTGTTTAGAAATCTAAACCTTTGGTCAAGAGATGTGGAATGATAATTTGTACTTTATAGAGCTATGGTGCTATATAATTCTCCAGCGCCATCTTGTATTATAAAAGCTATATGTTCCAGATTACTTAAGCCTTTGCAAGAAAATGGTCACAAGAAAATACTTGCAAAGAACTTTGCCCTCCTATCAATGGTTTTATCTACCTTAAGAAGTGTTTATGATAACAAAACAGAGATAATAAAGCAAGAAAGAATTTTGAGCAAGACAATTTTAAATACTGGATTAAAGTACTTGAACTTCTGGAATAAAATATCAAAATAGGCATGTATAATATTAAAACATAATTAACTTACAGTGGTCATTGTTCATTTAAATAACATGAGTTTCATGGCCTAGATTCAAATGCATTTATAATTAATTAGTTTAGTACCTAAGACACATACTCTGTATGTTTTTCTCATAGTTGTTTGTCTTTTTTTGTCTACTTAACACAAAATATATGAAAAATATTTGATTGAAATGTTTATTATTAAATTTATTTTCATTTGAAACAATATTTAATTATGATATAGTAAACTGTTAATTCCATGATTGTAAATTGTTTTCTTAACAAACAAAAAAATGCAAAAACAAAAGTGTATTAATTCATTGATAGATTTAATTTTGACCACTTCTTCTTGATCTTCAAGTATTGACAGAAATTCTTGTCAGATTTACTTATAAGCATCTTTCTTGTCTGCAATATAGTTTACTATCTTCTGTGGAGTCATTTACTTCTCTCCTTCTGCATCTGGATCTTGGATTTTTTTTTGTTTACTTAATCGATTTGCTATTATTGATTATGTTGCAATATCATTGTTGGAATTTGTGACAATGTTTGCAGAAATGTGTAGTTATATTGTTTCTTTGACAAACTTTCAAGTTGTAATATTGCCTGACTGTTTTCTACATTAAAATGTGCTGATTGTTAATGCAGTTGATTTAGCTGTTACTTTGTTTGGTCATCTTGTTTAAATTATGTTGTAACTTACTGGTAAACACTTATGTAATTAAGGATTATAATAAATATGAACTTGGACATAGACATAAGCCTTCTATGATATCTATGATGGTTGTATACTTTTCTATTTACTGCTGTAATGAACCTCATCTTCCATCATACAACCTGGAAAAGTGAAAGCTTCCCTTCCCTGCCATCATATGAAAGCTTACTTACCTTAATGTCTTTAAGTGGGGTACCTGTCAACTACCACAGTGTCTTAAGTGTTATCTGTAGAACACCAAAATATACGACTGATTGGGGGTAATAAATAATAGCTGAGAAAATGTGGTATCTCAAGATTATCCCCTTGTTTAAAGTATAGTGACCTCAGAATTAGTATTGAGTATATATACTGGTCAACAGCATTTGTGACCTGTGAGTCTTCTCTTACAAAGGAGCAAATTGGCTAAACAGAAATCTGCTACTCTTCGCCAGAAAATGAATGAATGGTGCTAGCCACACATTTTCACCTTTCTTCACCAGCCTCTTCCAACACCTGAGTTGCAGGTCATCTGTGTCATAGTCAGAACTTCATCTTTCTTTGTTAATGAGATGAATGTTCAAAATGACAAAGTTAAAGTATGTGCTATTCTAGCATCACATAGTATGCCATATACATTAAAATTCAAATCAATGTTCAATTAACTAACTTCATTGTGATTATAAATAAGCAAATGGAACTATGTAGACACAATTATTACAAGTATGTACAGCAGAATTAACCCAGCTGGTGATTATCTAATATGAATAATTTCTCTTGTCAATAGCAGGTGAGTTAGGTAGTTAGTTACTTATTTACTTATCTAGCACTTATGTATTTATTTATTTGTATTTAGCTTTGCTTATTTAAGAGGTTCGGGTACTATTTGTTTATTTATTTTCATTTATACCTTTGATAACCAAGTAAAACATGTTTAACAGGCTTTATATATCTATTCAAATGTTCATGAAAGGAATGATTTTATAACTTGCAAAACATTATTCTGCCAGCATGCCTGTTAGCATTCTTTTAGTGTAGTGTACAATGGATTGACTACACAATTGTAAAAAATATATGTTTCTCAGACAAAGATCAACTGTTCTGAACATGCCTCCCTGAAATTATATTTTAATACTATTTTGCAATGAGAAAAGTAAAGCATAAAAGATTAAAAATGCATGGGTTTAGAACTTGCTAGGTGGAATTTAAGGTGGTAAAATTTAGCTTCCAAAAATTACAAAAATTAGGTGCAGTTTATTTTAAATATAATTCACTGACTGCTAAATAGATTAAATCTTTCCTGCTGTTTATATTTGAACATTAGACTAAAAAGCTCAGAATTTTTTTAGTTAATGCTATTGCCATGGTTAATCCATTCTCCTGAGACAAGCAAATATAACTGAAAGTGCAATGAAGTGGCAATAAATAATGTTCTTCATATTGATCACTGCTGTAGTACCCTTAACTATATGGGATATATCCTGCCAAGAATATTGCAACTAGCTAGCTTCCAAAGCTTCAGGGCACTTACCATACATCCAAACTGTCAGGCAGCTTGAGCTTAGCTGACTAAAAGACAAATTTGGGAATGAAGCCCTTGACAGCTTTACTGCCATCGAAAAGTAAGCTCCTCTGAGCCATTTCAGGATGGACGGTCAGCTTCTGCTTTGCTTTGCTAGGCAGGTAAGTTTCCTTGAGGGGAGAAATTCCATTTTACTAAATATTTTATTCTGTAGTTTTATTACTTCATCTTCAGGATCCTTATTTTAAAGTTGGGAGGGTTGTGTTTTAACAGGCTGTCTCAAGACTGTAACAGACGACTCATTTTTTTCTGACAGTTTGAAAGGAGTGTAAACTATCTGAAAGCATATTTTCTGTGGTGAACTTGTGTTTATTTTTCCACTGTGGGGCTGCCATAGAGTTTTAAAATGCTTATTTTACTGTGTTTCTTTCAAAAAAGTAACGTTTGTGGACTGGTAGTTTTACCAGCATTTATTGCTTATGTTCTCTGGGAAAGCAGCATCATTTTTGGCATAACTATGGAACAGATTTCCAGTCCCAGATTCAATCATTCTTCCATGCACAAAAAAAGAAAAAAAAGTTAAGCAAACAGCCTTTGCCATTGCCACCATAACTGGTTAGAACTTTGCCTCAGCTGCAGGTAGGTGACACTGCTGTGGCCATTTGCTTTATTATCTTTACCACTGAATCCTCTTGTGTAGAATCTACAGTCACTATGGACCATGGTATAGCCATGTCCTGTGCAGCTGTTGAAATTCTCTCAGTGAGCAAGGGACAGCCTCTCTTGTTGATCCTGAGAGAGAGAACAATGAAGGTTTTCTTGTTGTATCTGAATGCTGTGCCCATCCCTGGGGAAGCAGTGTCTGCCATTAGAAACAAGGCTGGTCTCATTTTCATGTCAAAATGAAACAGAAAATCAATCATTGATCTACTCTTCCTATAATTTCATTGGATAGCAGTAGCACTGGGATGGGCTCAGGGTTTAATTCAGGAGTTGTAAAGCAGTTTCTGACAAAAGAAAGAAGGAGTACTCTTTTCCTGAACAGATTCAAGATTGCTAATCTGAACAGGAAGATATAGGGACATATTCATGGTTTTGCCCTCAGATTTCTGATTCAGACTGAGAGGAGAGCTCAGTTTCTGATTCTCCCTGGGGGGGTGGGGGTTCTCTTTCTCTGAGACTGTTGCTAGAATGTACCCATTCCTTCTGTCCTGTCTGCTTTACTGGATGTGTCTTACTGCCTGCAATTTTCCTGATAGTCAGCCAGCTGTACCTAGAAGGCAAATAGGATGTATAAAGTTACACAGTCTTGTAAAATTTTATACACTATTCCTAAATCTGACCCAGCATCTGCAGCTTTAGTTGACTTCACTGCTGCTAAGCACTTAGTTAATTCCAATTTTATTCTTTCTAATAAGGATGAGAAAATTATTGACAGGTATGGGAAAAAAGTGCTTTCTCCAGCAACATTGCTTTTCAGAATTTTAAATTGTCAAGCTCATATGTTAAAGTTTGTTCTGATAAATTGTGAATGTATATGAAATGTTTTATCTACAGTTTCTACTTGTGAAGAAAAATCTGCTTTAAATAATGTATTTTATTGTACTGCACAGGTCATTTACTCATTGCTTGTAGTGTGTGTATGACTCTGTTGATACTTGTTCCAGGAACATGACCACTGGTACTGTTTTTGCGGAGGTTTGCTTGACTGCATTCTCAGAACCTCCCAGATAATGTAAAATGAGATTTTTAAATTCTCAATTTTAGCAAAAAAAAACAGAATAAAAACATAATTCAAGTAAATGAACATTTAAGAAGTTGCAGGGGGTTCCAAATAGAAGTCTTAATCTTCCTAAAATGAAGCACAGTCCAACATGTCTGAATAACTATTCAAGAAACCTTGTCACCCCCACCCACTCTGGCCTCTCTTATCTGACAGAATGTCTGAATATCCATTTTTCTCTTTGGCAACAGATTGTTTCAGACAAATTCATTCTGAAAATCATTCATCAGGTTTACCAATGTCAGTGGGAGGAAATTCCTCATTTTCGGGGTGTCATTCCTCATCCTGCAGACCAGGCTCTTTGTTCTACTTGTTCTACCTGTTCTATCTGTTCTTCATCACATGCTGTGCCAAGTAATGATAGAAGCAGCTCCTCCTTCCTAGGTGAGGAATGGGTTTTATTAAAGGAAGTTCCTAATACCAAAGAAAGAACTGCTTGGAGACCAGTTCTGAATCTTTCTTTCTTAAATCTGTTTGTGATACTGTCCTAATTCAAAATGATGTTGCTTCCCAACCCAAGTCTGGGACTTTTCAACAAGAGAGCTCAGTGGGTAAAATTTGATGGGAGAGCCCACATCTGATGAAGTCTTTTCAAACAAAAACGTAATATTGTAGGCGTTAATGAATTTTTGGTTGATTTGTTCATGATTACAGTATTTACTTTTGGATTAAATCATTTTACCTGACTATTTTCTGTCTCTGTATTGTTTCACCGGACCTGGGTACCTTTTGTGTTTACTAGTTTATTTTTGGTACCTTTTGGATACGCTTTTGTATTATGACTGCCATAATAGTCACTCCCTTCTCCCTCTACCCCCCCACTTGGATTTTTTTTTTGTTTTGTTTTTTTTTTTTTTGTGTGCTTTTTATGCCAAGAAGTGGACATTTATGTTTTATTATTCCTAGCATTCTTCTTTCAGGGATCAGTCTCTTTCTCTCTGCTGGCAGGTAAGGTCTGAAGAGATCGGTGGACATAGTTGTCTTTTAGTGAGCTCATTTAGAGCTGTCTGAAAGTTTGGGCATGTGGAAGGTGCCCTGAAGCTTTGAAAGCTGTCCGGCTTTTAAATTGCTGGCAGAATATAACCCATATATCTATAGCTACCTGAGTAGTGATCACTCGAACATCTAGTGTTATATCTTACACAACTGTCATTTTAATTTGCAAAATATGGTCTCTAAGAATTCCTGATTGTTAATTATACAGGATTTCTACTAAGTTATGATGGTGGTGTATCTTCTGTAGTCACCAATAACAGTAATGTGTTGTTATAAGATATTCATCTACTAAACTGGTAATTTACTAATTAGATAATATTTAGTGTCTGTAAACATTGCATATAGGCTGTGCTGGATTAATGAAATGTAGTTATTGTTAAATGAAAGAAGCTTCGACATTAGATCAGTTTCATCTGGAATAAAGTCAGCATAAATGGATACCATTACTATTAGTCGTTTCTGTATTAGGAGCTCTTGTAGTAAATGTGGACCTTGTTGCTGATGCTGAAAATAGTAATACTTAAAACTTATATTCTATGTAGTCTGTACCAAAATGCTGTACTTTTTAAACATAAAATCTTCACATTGGATAAATATCCTTTATTAAGTAATTTTCACTGACATTTTTATTGGATGGTGCAGTGTTGCAGTGGTGCAGTGGTAGTGTTGTCACCTCTCAGCAAGAGGTTCTCTGGTTTAATTCTCAGCTGGAGTGCCTTCTCTACGGAGTCTATGCATCCTCAATGTATTTGTGTGGTTTTCCTCCCACATTTCAAAACATGCATCTGGAGCGTTTCTCCCCAGGCCTCTGCTGAAAAATGGCTTTGTTCCAAGTTGGGCTTTCCTGGTAGTGTTATTAGAAGTAGTTGTAGTAGTAGTAGTAATATGAGAAGTAGTAGCAGTAGTAGTAGTGCTGGTAGTTGTAAATAGTAGTAGCAGTAGTAGTAGTGGTGGTAGTTGTAAATAGTAGTAGCAGTAGTAGTAGTGGTGGTAGTTGTAAATAGTAGTAGCAGTAGTAGTAGTGGTGGTAGTTGTAAATAGTAGTAGCAGTAGTAGTAGTAATAGAATTAGAAGCAGGTAGTAGCAGATGTAGAAGTTGTAGTAGTACTAGCAGTAGTAGTAATTGTGGTAGTAGTAGTAGTAATGATAGTAGAAGCAGTAGAAGCAGTAGTAATAGTTGTAGTAGTATTAGTAGCAACAGTAATAGTGATAACAGTAGTAGTATTAGTAGTAGCAGTAGTAATAGTAGTAGTAATAGTATTAATAGTGAGAGTAGCAGTAGTAGTAGTTGCAGTAGTAGTAGTGATCATAGTAGCAGCAATTGTAGTAGTAACAGTAGCACTAGTAGTGATAGTAGTAGCATTAGTTGTAGTGACAGTAGTAGTAGTAGTAGTAAGGCATACAACATTAATTTATTGAGTACATTCATTGTAATCAGACACCAGATTCTAAGAGGAGGGTCCTATAATAAAACTAGGAAACACACAATCTAGTAATATAAACCTGTCTCTAATCAGCATAAACATGATGGATACAGGCCATCATTTATAGTGGTGCATACCATAGGGAAGGTCTGTGCATGTTACAGTTCATCTGTCATGGCTAAATAGTGAATGGCAATCAGTGGGTAAGCACTTTGTCATGTACACCTTTGTGACTGATGTTATATGCAGGAATGTGCAGCACAATTCAGTTCACAAACACATTGAAATGTATTTTTCTAAATATTTATTCATATAATTCAGATGCTTCTTATGTTGGCTTTTACTCTGTTGCTACAGTTACAGAAGCGTAATGTCCTGATACACTAGTTCTGCCCCTTTATCATCAGGGACACGACTGCTGACGAACACAGAGTCTGTGACCTGTTTCTCTTCTTAGGATTAGTGCTACTGTTTTGCTTCTAGTGAGAGAAGAATCAAAGGAACTTTCTATCCCAGCAGTGCGAAGCTGTGGTGAGATCAGCACTAGTAGCACTCAGGTCATAGCTAGTTATGTGAATCCCCACTATTCATCATTCTCGACAAAGCTCATTCATTCTTTTCAGTAAGTACTGCTTGATTAGCTACTGTCTAATCTAACTTCAGAGAATCTCCCTAAATACATTATACTTTTGTCAGGGTCCACTGCAGTCGCTTCCCTCGAGTATTTGGTAGTGCCCAGTATAGAAGCGGTCACCTTGAATTTACATTTTCCTCTAAAGGCACTCTTTAAATTTCACCAATACCTAGCTGTGCACAGGTCAATCAGTCTGAGTAGTGACAAGTGCTGCCTCCAGAATTGCAAACCAGATACTTTTGAGTTTACTCTATATTCTCACAGCAACCATTTAATCAATAAAAAGGGTCTTGTGCCATGGATATGAACTTTCCCACTATCTCCATTGCCAGCTTGGGTGATAGGGTCATCCTAAGACAATGTAGAAATTTCCTAGTGTTCACTGACAACTAACTAATTCTTGAATAAACCAATAAAGTATGTGAGATATGCTTTTACACAATGTCACTGGAGGCAAAGCTCTGACATTAAAACATTCCTAATGTCCCTTTTGGTTGTCAGTAGTACACACGCTGCACCTATCACACACAGTACAGAGCAGTCACATAGACCCACATATGCTGAAGCATTTAAATGTAACCTTCCTAAACCCCAAAGACCTCCTAGACAAAGCAAACATAACAAATTCCCTCAGCAGTCCCAAATGTGCTCTTCCAAAGCAACTCACTCATCAACACATATAGCTGCATTATATGGTGCCTCTACTTCTAAGCCCATGAGATAAGTTGCCACACAACTCACCATCCTGGTCATTGCTGACTTGATTGTGAGACACACTGATGTCCCTTTTACCAGGCTGAGTAGGGCGAAAGTCATGGTCAGCTGTTTTTCAGGGGCCAAGATTCATGGCAGGGTGGCCTAATGGTTAAGGTGTTTGCCTTACAAACACAAGGTGCAGTGTTTGAGTCTCACAAGGGATAATTGGCTAGGCTTACAATGGCTCGCAAAGGCAGTTAGCCTAGTACTAACCTATGAACCTCTGAACCTATAATACAAGTGCTCAGGTCATTAGACCATAAGTACCAGTATGACTCAGTCATAGTCCGTGTGGGTGAAACTTACCTAAAAGGTACTTACCAAGACTATATGAAGAGATACATCATGGAGTTCTTGGAATATGTGTCCCAGGCTGGTATGAACCTAGCAGTCTATATTCTCCAAGGATGATGCCACAATTCAAACAGATATCTTATTTGAACAGAAGGTGTCTGACTTTAATAATTTAATAGTTAGTTTCTGGTATCATTCTAAAGGGGGTGCAGTATGTGTCACCATGGAAAGAGATGGTCAACAGATCATGCTGTTTTGCCAGGGATGGTTTGCGCCTCTCCATTCTAGGCTTTTGAATATTAGCTATAACACTGTCCACACCGAACGTGCCTTTTTAAATGCCAACTTGACAATCCTTCCAAAACAGCATATCGACATCATGTAAATGTAAAGGTGTTACTGCTCAATGCTAGTATTCTAAACAAGAAACTTCACTCCCTATAAGCTCTCCTCACCCTAGAGAATGTGGGCACCTGTGCAGTCACTGACATGTGGTTTAAATCACAGAGGGTATCCTGGCAGTGCAAGGCTATAATGCCTTCCATACATTTAGATCAGCTATTACATATTCAAGGACTATTGATTATATCAAAAATATATACCTAAAGCCTGATCAGACAGGGCAATGCACTTGAGCCTCTCTGCATTCAAATCACTATAAGCACAACAGCTGATACCACTTCCTTGCAAGCTATAGGACCCCCCCCCATGACCCAGGAAACTAATAACATATATTTAACATACTCGGAGGCTCTAAAAAAAAAACCTACAGAGACCTCCAGACCAAGCAGACATCAAGCCAAGCGCTACCTCAAACAAAACACACACAACACAACACATAACCAGTGTGCCCAAGCAGCCACAGCCCTAGCCTATAATATTGACACCTGATACTCCTTGTTATGTTATAAGACTTGTCAGACACACTACACACCCGCTCACCAAACCAGGCTGAATAAGGGCTGAAGGAGCTGCCTTGGGTTGTAGGATCTGACACATATCATAATAGCCACAAGCACTCAGAGCAAAAACAAAATATGAAATCAGTCATTGTACATGCTGGTGACGTGATGCTGATGCCTCCCTGGACCCCAGACATAAAGACATAAAGGAGCTCTCTGATCATGTAGCCCAGGCAGTAGTGCGCCCTGTCCTTGAGCAGCATCTTACTGTTCACCAGCAATGTTGCCAGTACAAAGAGAAAATGATCGATTTTAACAATTGGCTAAAATGTTGGTGTAATTATCAAAGGGAATGGACATTGGTCAGCCTGGGATGACATGCTCGACAAACCACATTGCGACATTGGGGATTGCACTGCTTGTCACCACTGGGCTTTTTTCAGCTACCGGCAAAAAGTTATTGGCAAAGGCTCTTGCCAAGGAAGAAGTCAAATTTAAAAGAGAAGGCTAGACAGCACAAGGAACAAGAAACTGCATGGAAATGGAGAAACTAAGGAAAATGCTGCTAAGTGTGCAGTTCAAGCTCTCCTCAGAAGACAGAGAGAACTCTGCCATGCAGTGAAACATACCTCTCATGTCAGAGCAGGAACCCCCGCCAGGCTATACAGAGAGCACCCCAGCTTTTATAGGCAATACCACCTACATATTAGGCAAAAGGAGGATATTTCCATAAACCACAAAACACACCTCCTATAGGTGGCATTACCTGCAGTATTGAGATTATCATGTGCAACTAACAGTGGGCAAGACTGCTTTTCAGTTTAGTGCATCCAGATCTCAGACAGCAAATTCAATTGGGGATTCCCATTCCTCAACAGGAACTCATTAACACCATTATCCAAATGACTATTGGTACCCAAACACCCCATTATAAGATCTAACTACTGCACTACCAAAACCACCATTCCACAAAAGAAACTGGAAACTAAACCCCAAAATGCTAGTCAAAGGGACCACTCCACAACCAAGGACAAGACCTGACACACACCAACATGACAACAACAATTATCCACACCAGAACCACAATGGGGACAGAAACCATCACACCAAAATTTAAAATCACAATTGGCTCCCAGCCAAACACCCAACCCCTGCCCAACAAAAAAACCCCACAGAAAAACAAAAAAAACACTTCTAAAAAACTTCAAAAAATCAACTTGAGCCCCAAAGGCAAAAGGAAACTTCCAAAAAACCCAACTCAAAGATAAAAATACATTCAAAACTGCCAAAGTGGAATCTGGCATTTACATCAATACAAATCCAACCAAACCCCAATCAAATCCAACCAAAACTGTCCATCCACCAAGACTAGGCAGGAAATCAAAACTACAACAGAAGGAGATAAAAACTGCGATGAACAAAAATCCTAGAGAAGCTACATCTGAGATCGAGTACTAATTAATGACTCTGATCACTGTACATCCAAAAAGGCCAATTTCTCATAAAATCTCCCAGAGGCCAACACAATCCGTGAATAGCAAAGAATTCCAACACCAATAACAATCAATATTTTTCCCAGTGATTGTTCTGAATTGGATGCCAAAAAATACACTGCACCCACAGACATCGACAATAACCTATCACACATGACAAGCAAACATGCAAACCAATATCCCTTGCGAGTGCACCAGGTGTCATCCTCCTCCCACTCCCTCGCATCAAACATGGCAGATGCTCCTCCACCCCTCACAGCCAAACATCAAGCTAACACTGCTTCAGCCAAACCAAGCAGCATGGCTGCTTCCAAACCATGTCCTACCCACAAGGTAAGCGCTACTCCATCAAAGCCAAAAACTAATCCCTCAAATAAAACAGCTATAGCAACTGACAGAATGGCATACAGCAATGGAACAAAATGGGACCAGGAAAAGTAGGACCCTGGTCCCATGTGCCAGAGCCTCTGGAACTATGCAGAGAGTGTCCCACTAGCCTGACTAGCTTAGTCTGCAACATAAACAGAGATTGATCATGGAGCTCATAAAACAGCCCACCAGGGGCCTATACAAACACTAGATCCTGACTTTTGAACCCTGGTCAACACTTAGACAAGCCTTCCTCCTGACTATTGACTGTGACCAAACTCAAAGGCAAAGGGACGCCAAGGACCACTATGGCATCATAGACCCGCGCCGATTCAGACCGAACCCGGGCTGACATCATAACCTGGCATAATGGTCACAGGACTAGAACTATTCATGCTGCCCAACGAGGAAAGCATGAGGCAAGCGAGCCAACAAAGCTTATAAACATGAGCGAGTTGCTGTGGAAACATATCAAAGTGAGCTATAGTTTTTCTCAAGCCTCGGGTTAATTGTTCACTATATACTTACTTTAAACCCAAGGGAGGACTATGGCTCAGCAAAATGCCCTCGACTGCTGAATGTCAGCCAAAGCGAAAAGGCATAGGACCTGACATCATTCAAACCCAAAACGCAGAGACAGATATCTAAATGCCAAAGTCATGGGTTTGAAAAATTAAATGCCAAAATATTATAGTCATAAAGTGAAAACAAACCTTCTAAAATTAACACCTGAGGCGGAAAATTTTCAAATAGTTAAAAATTCCTGGGGAACCCGGGACCCAAAGTGATAGAAATCTCCCATGCCAACCCCATCCGCCCCTAAAGGGGTTGAAACCTGGATACCCTGATGCCCACATCCCCCTCTATTCTTTCACATCCACACCCAGTCTGGAAGATCCTATTATTGACATCCCTAATAACCAAACTCTATAGTATCATCTGCATCCCGACATCCTCCCTGACAACCAAGAGCATAAAAGTCAAACCCAATGTATACATGCTTGGAAATTCAATCTACTCATTTGGAGCCACATGCTGAAAACCTAAAAAACTCCTGCTCTACATACAAAACTATGTCAAATCCAGAATTACTATGCCAAGAAGACAACAGTACAATAAATTCTATTACATGACATCACTCATCTAAATGCAAATGGACACCAAAAAAAATAGAACTGCTTACAAAGTTTAAAGAACCAAACCTCTCCCTGGAGGACAGGTTCACAGAAGATTCTCCCAGGTCTCTTGGATAGACATCCAGTTCACTTGAAGCAGAGCACCTCTTGGAATCTCTCAGGCAAGGCTTATAAGATGCGTGGCACCTGATCGTAGGAGACAGACAGGGAAGTAAAGGAAACCTATTAAGGTTACTGGAGATGCTCACCATCAAAGCTAATACCATGTTCATGGATTATTTTTATTTCCCCCCAAATAAACTCTAATTGTACAATATACCAAACACCAGGTACACAAATATACTGAATCTAGTCCTCACTAATGGTGGAGCACTGTACACCCCCTAGTGTAATGTCCTGTCTGATAAGGTCACATCACAAAATGGTCTCCTCTGAAGAAAAAATAAAACCGAGAATCGCAGGTAACCCTGGAATTTTCAGACACTACTCTAGGGCTACCTTCCTAGTATTAAGTGATAAGCCTGCAACATTTCAAGTCCCATAAACCTTGAGATCACTGCTGTATATTTGGAATTATTCATAGATACCCTGTACAAGCATGATAATGGCTGCAGCTGTACCCACCAGGAATAAGTACAGAATTTACTCAAAAAACAAGCCACACTAGTGGAATCACAACATCAATGCCATATGTAATAGAAGGAAGAAATCATGAGAAAAAGTAGGAGGTGTAGCACCCAGGAGGATAAAAGCATTGTCACTGAACTAAACCAACAACTCAGAGGGCAAATAAAAGTCTACCATACCTAATTTTTTTCAGTACATTTGGCTTACAATGGCAAAGAAAACCTCAAAGCACTCCTTAGCTATGCTTGCTACCTCAAAGGCAAAAAAACAATTGTGTGCAGAGCTCATTGTTAGTGGAGACATATACATTGAGTCAGAAGATATAGCAAACCCCCTGGCAGACAAATTTGCTCTAATTTTACCCCCCCTCTCTATCTCCCCAAGCTTCCCCGAAGAAAATACCATGAAATTTAACTCCCACAGTTATCACTAAGGTCCTCAATGTACACTCAAAGACCAAGAATACTGACTGCATCAATGGGTGCTAACAATATCGCAGGCTGTCTTCTCAATAACTTGAAACATGATCTAATAGGGCACCTGGAATCACAATTTAACCATAGCCTCCAAACAGGCTTTGTCCCTTATGAATAGAGAATGGCAACCATCATCCCACTGCACAAAGATGGGCCATTTATAGACCCTAGAAACTACAGACTCATAAGTCTCACTAATTTCATATGCAAAGCCATGGAAGGATTTAGCATGGAAATGATTAATACTGACATAATAAACCTTCAAACAATGATCCCAACCCAATTTGTTTCCATCAGGTCAAGTCATGCCTACTCAACCCAGTGGAATTCTTTGAGGATGTCATAAAAGCAATGGATGAAGGCAAAATAATTCACACTGTCTACCATTATGTGGTCCAGGCATCTGACACAATACCCCATGTGGGCATTGTTGACAAACTCAAGAAGTTAGGTATAAACCTTCATGTCACCCAGTGGATAGCCAGCTATCTCACAGACAGGACCTAGGAAGTATGAATTGGGGATTCCACCTTTACAAAGAAGCCAGTCACCAGTGGAGTCCTCAGAGATCTGTCCTGGAACAGCTCCTTTATAACAATTATTCTTCTCCTCTGAAGTTAATGCCAATGTCAAGGGCATTTGGCTGACCACATTTGCAGATGATTGCAGATTAAAAGCATTCATAGAACCTTCCAGCAAAATAATGTTTTTCAAGAAAAGTTGCCACAGAAGAATAGCTGGTATCAGAGACATGTACTAAAACTAAATAACAAGAACTGTGCAAAATTATCCTTGAGGAAGTCAGCCACACTTTAGGATCACACATAGACAGTAATCTAGCCTTTGACCATCACGTGTCAGCAGTAGTGAGGAAATTATTCTACATTGTTTGACTTATAAACAAAGGTATGACCTCAAGGTTCAAGGAGGTCATTGTTTCACTGTGTTCACAGTATATTTTCATGGTATTCATCAGACCTATCTTTCAGCACAATGCTCTAATGAGGCACATCTAACAACCGAAATATCCTCAGGGGTTCCTCACTGAAAGAATAGATGGCGTAAATAACATGTCTTGTGCAGGCAACTTCAAAGCCCTATCCCTATACTGTATTCTGTCTCCTATAGGCTGTTGATGGGAGATCAATGGCTGGTATACAAGACATCATCAGACCCCTCTCTGATGGACCTTCTCAATATCAGAAAAAGAAAAAAAAAAAAAGTACCCAAATTACCGTGTCTGCGATATAAATATGACCTACTGGAGAGACATTTTTATTGGTTTTTTTTTTTTTTTTGTACTGAATTTCCAAGTTTAGAAAGAGTGTTGGACTGCATGTTGGACTGAATGTCTGAAGTTTGTTTACACTATGTTAGCCATTTTTTTATGGATTGCATTTTGTTGGTTTAATCTTTTAAAACTGCTGACTTTTACATGGCTGTCACATTAAGATGGATTGTAAGAAAAAAATGGAAACACAAATGCGTTTAAATATAAAAGAAAGGCGGTCGGGACAGGTGATGAAAATTTTGAAGCGTATTCATCCTGCTGCTTTTCTGTACATTTACTATTTTGATGAATGGTTTATTTACACTTCCTTTCAGTCCTACAAAACTAAAGCCAGAACATGTAAGACTAAGGAATCATAAGAAGACTGTCAGTTTTTTTTTTACTCACTTTGGATGTCGGATGTCTGGTAATGATCGATCTAAGGCTATATGGTTACTGACGTAGATATTGAAGCCATTCTCTCTATAAGCCAGGTCGTCTTGCTCTTCCTCTGTAAGAGGATAAGGCTTACCATGCTCTCCTTTCCCTGAAAAGAAAAAAAAACATGCTCCATTTTAATATGCACCTAAATAACAACATTACACAATAACTGCCTTCCACTACAGATATATACTGCCATTATATATGATAGGGAAGTATGCTTAATTCATCCTCTGATTCAGCTATACCTTAAAATGCAACTACCATGCTCACCTGATTTTTATCACTTTTTCACGTTTTCAAAATATTCATCTTAATATGCTGTTGTTGTGGTATTGTATGAGGAAGTCGGGAGTGGCAGAGAAGTATGAAAGAGTGGTACAGGATATGTACGAGAGTAGTGTGACATTGGTGAGGACTGCAGTGAGAGTGACAGATACGTTTAAGGTGGAGGTGGGATTACATCAAGGATCAGCTCTGAGCCCTTTCTTATTTGCAGTGGTGATGAACATGTTGACAGATGAGATCAGACAGGAGGCCCCATGGACTATGATGTTTGCAGATGACACTGTGATATGTAGTGAGAGTAGGGACCAGGTTGAGGAGACCCTGGAGAGATGGCGATATGCTTTAGAGAGGAGAGGAATGAAGGTCAGCAGGGCTAAAACAGAATATATGTGCGTAGATGAGAGGGAGGGTAGAGGAATGGTGAAGATGCAGGGTTGGTAAAGGTGGATGAGTTTAAGTACTTGGGATCAACAGTTCAGAGTAATGGTGAGTATGGAAGAGAGGTGAAGAAGAGAGTACAGGCAGGGTGCAATGGGTGGAGAAGAGTGTCAGGAGTGATTTGTGACAGATGGGTACCAGTAAGAGTGAAAGGGAAGGTCTACAAGAGGGTAGTGAGACCAGCTATGTTATACAGACTGGAGACGGTGGCATTGACAAAAAGGCAGGAGTCAAAGCTGGATGTGGCAGAGTTAAAGATGTTAAGATTTGCACTGAGTGTGACTAGGATAGGACAGGATTAGGAATAGGTATATTAGAGGGTCAGCTCAGGTTGGACAGTTTGGAGACAAAGCAAGAGAGGCGAGATTGCATTGGTTTAGACGTGTGCTGAGGAGGGATGCTGGGTATATTGGGAAAAAGATGCTAAGGATGAAGCTAAAGATGAAGGCCTAAGATAAGGTTTATGGATGTGGTGAGAGAGGACATGCAGGTGGTTGGTGTGACAGAGCAAGGTGCAGAGGACAGAAAGAAATGGAAACAGATGATCTGCTGTGGTGACCCCTAACGGGAACAGCCGAAAGAAGAAGAAGAAGAAGATGGTGTTGTTTCTTCTGGCATATAGAAGTGATTAGATTATACTGGCACTTTTTCAATAATGGAGTTTTTTCTCCAAACTCACTGAGGAAAGAAGAAGAAAAGAAAATATTTACTTATTTACTTTTAGCTTCTCCCTGAAATTATCATATTAAGAATCAGAGAGTATGGGGGTGCAGACACTTTCATAATGGGCAAGGTGTCCTGTTCTCTGCATAATACCCTTATTTTCCACAAATTTACACTACAATCTTTGGATTAGTAACTTGTGATTTTGAGGTGGAATCTATTTCTTCAAAGTATTCAATGATTAATCACCATTTTCATAACACTATTCCCTGATCATGCTACCTTTCAGAAAATTAAGGCTTTACCTTTCTGCTTACAATAATTTTTCCACTAGCCCATTAAAGAAATTTCTAGATCAGTAAAAAAATTGCAAATTCAGCTTGTTTCCAGGAAATATGTTACTAAATCTGCTTGAATTTAAAAGTAATAACTGTGTCATTTCACAATACAATTATGACAAGTGGTATAAAAAGAAAACTTTGGCATACGGCACTCTTCTAAACTACATATTTCAACATTACTTGAATTATAATAGTGTGATCGTGCTTTAACAGAGTATAGCATTTCTGATACTCAGAGAGTGCCAGTTAGTTTAACACAAATGCCATGCGGTAATTAATTGATAATTTCAACATCTGATTAAAAACAGACACAATGGCCTTTTTCTACTTCCCTTCACTGTTGAGTGCAAGTTCCATTGCTCATTTATCAAAAACATGAGAAAATTGGCATTAAAGATTTTCTTAAGACATCTTTAAGGGTTTGAAGAAAAATGATGCAGTATCCCAACACTTGATGCCTATGATTGTATTGGTCTGCAACGCAATCAGTTTGCTTGAATATCTTCTACTGGATTTGAATATAAAAAAAAACAATCCTGCAACATCTGGGAAGTAGCCTTTTTTGCACTTATTTTAGTGCCAAATGTAAAACCTCTCTTTTATATTTTGCATCTGAACCTGGTCTAATTGATTCCCCCTGGTGAGAGGAAGGGCTACTGCCACTATAGGTTCTGGCTTGTATTATTATTATTGGCTACTTAGGTAGAAACATTTTATTGGCCTGTGTGTGAACCTGTGGTCTGCTTTATATGTGTCAGGTTTGGAGATACTACAGCTCTGTCAGGCTGGGCTACAAAACAGCCAACGTGTCATGAGCTCTGCTGTCAGATTTGACGGGCAACATAGTCACACAACATCTAGTAAGTGCTGTGTTAGTGCAATGTTTTTTGCAGTACACATCACAGTACTGAACTGCATACAACACTAGAATGTATTTACCTTGGTAACTGTTCTATTCTTCATAACCTCCAGTGACTGCCTGCTGATGGCTATGTTTCAGTGCACATGATAGTAGTTTGCAGCACCTTCTGTCAGGTACTGGTGCTAGATTTAACACTGATAAGTGCTAGTCCTTGCTGTATATTTCTTAACTGTGGCTGCTCACTTATACTGTATTCTTACTGTGGCTGATTGTTTTCTGCCTGTTATATCTTAGCTTTGCTGTGATGTCACCACACAGTGTGCTGTAATACATGTACTCTTCTGTACTAAACATCTTGTTCTGCCATATCAGCCTGCTGTAGATATCTCATGTCCCAGACTGTGTCACCTGTACCTATAGTATCTGACTTCTTTTGTAATTTTCTGCCTGTTGTATTATCCATCTCACAGAATCATGTGATATTTTGCCTATTGCGTTAAGCATCACATGAAGTCATGGAGACAGCTGTATCTTAGCAACAAATAAAGCAGAAGCTGTATGGAGGAAGACTGGACTGATGAGGTTTAGACTGCTGACCTCTATTTGGGGAAGTGTGGGATGAATGTGTCTGAGTATACTTTTATTGGCTGAATCCCTGGTAATGACTTTGGAACCCATGGAGTGTTATGTCAGCAAGAACAGCAGAGCCATTCGTTATGTAATGTAGAGGTGTGAATAATTAGGTTGAGCCATTTTACCCCTAGTACCATTGACATCGCAGACATGAGCAGGAGGTGGTAGGGCTTAACAGAAAAAATGATCACTTCATGCATGGATGACAGGTTCCACTTCTAGTTCACCTAACTCTCAGCCCTGGAGACACATTGGCCGTAGGTTTCCTCCTCAGAGAATTAATAGATTTATTGGATAACTAGGATTAGTTGCTTCACTGATCTGTAAACAGACTGTGACCAAAAAAGCAACCAGACAATAGCAAAAACAGCAATTTGTACTTTGAAACATTTACTTTAGGCCAGCACCAGGAAACTAACAGATTGATAAACAAACATGATAAAAAGACAGGATGTAGGAAAAACAATAGGTGTCAGCAATGGCAAAATAAATGTTTGGAAAACAAAACTGTGTTTTGGCTAAAGCAACAGTATTAATTTAAACAAAAAGTTGTCAATATGGAAACCATGTGGGTCCTTCAATATATGAATATTTGTCATGCAAAAACAAGTCTCTTTATTCATCTGTTATTAAACCCATTCTTGAATATAATACACCCCTTATAATCTAGTTCTGTAAGCATGCAAGCCAGCTTTATTGATTTCAGTATTTTGTAATGAAACAGATCCCATGTCTCAGTCCCCATATCTGATCTGATAGACTAAATCTTCCTTCCCCTTATGACATGTCATACAGCCTCCTGAGGAGTAATCTCTGCTTAGCCTTCTGTTGTATGAATAAACTGGCACTCATTGAACCCCTTCAGCTAAACAGAACCAATAGTAAAGCAAGCATTCCTCTGATGACCTAAACCTGCATTACAATATCAACAACATCTGGTGGAGTGACAGATACTGATCCCATCATACCTCCATTTCTGGAATAGGCTGCCCTTACATATACAAAAAATACCGTCTAGAAACCATTAAAAGTAGTCTGGATGACTGGATGGGTGATTATAAATTGTCGCCAGTATAACTGGAGAAAGTCTGCTTAATGATAGCATTCCTTAATTTCTCATTGGTATTCATTGATGTGGCTTTGCTTCTCGATCATTTCCTTTGGAAATGAGCATAGTAAGAATAAATAATCCTATGAATGTAACATTTCATTGTATTACAGAAAAAAATGTTTTGTACCAGGGATGTTTTATTTGAAAGATTTGGGTATTAACTTTCATTAGCTCAGGTGGATGTAAAAGATCTGCAATATATAGATCAGATGCACAGCCAGGATCAATAGGTATAATCCTACTACATAATTATTCTGTAAGGGAGGCTAACCTTCCAGTGGCAATCCATGTTCATAACTTGAGAAGGGCCTATATGAGATTTAGAAGTGACCCATATGAGATTTAGAAGGACCTATATGAGATTTAGAAAATGATTGAGTTCAACAATTGGCTATGTTTCTGGTGTCATTCTAGGGGGATCCAGTATCTGTCTGCTTGGGATGACATGATTGACAGACCTCGATGTTTTGCCAGAGATGGCCTGCATCTGTCACCCCTGAATTTCTGGATACTGGCTAAGGCTCTTGCCACCCCTATAGTGCCTTTTTTAGCCAAGGTTCAAATGACAAATTCACCACCGTAACAGGTACAAGCAAGCAAAATCTGAGGGTGATGCTACTCAATGCTAGAAGTCTAAACCTCAAAATGCATTCACTCAAGGCACTCCTTAAAATGGAGAACATCAACATCTGTGCAGTGACAGAGACCTGGTTCAAGGCTCCAGAGAGCACCCCTGCATTACAAGGCTATAATTCATAGGTAAATCCCAAGAGCCACAGGTGCAGGCCATCTCTGGCAAAGCATCGTGGTCTGTCAATCATGTCATCCCAGGCAGACAGATACTGGATCCCCTTAGAATGACACCAGAAGCTTAGCCAATTGTTGAAGTCAATCATTTTGCCCTTGTACTGTGGTATCATTTTGGGTGATGGCAGGATGTTACTCAGGGCTAGGGTCATACCTGCCTGGGCTACAGGATCGGAGTGCTCCTCCATGTCTCTTTTCATGTAGTCCAGGGAGGCACATCTCAGGTCATTCACACCAATATGAACAATGACAGCGTCATATTTGTACTTGTTGTGGAGTGACCTGAGTGTGTGCATTATGTGGCGGATCCTGGCACCTGATAGGCAGCTGACAGTAACTTTCTCTTTGTTTAGCCTGGTGAATGGAACCTCAGTGTGCCTGACTATAGAGTTACCTATGACTAGACTGTTGGGTACGTTGTTATGCCTTATGGGCTGTGGTTGAGTAGCACACTGAGTTTGTGGGCTATATGTCATTTGGGTTGTGTTGGGGGATGGAGGTTGCATGCGTTTCTGCTTTGGAGGTCTCTGTTGCTTGAGCAGATTTTTGTTGAGAGCCTCCGCGAATGTAGGTATGTGTTTTGTGTTGCTATGTGTGTGTTTTGCTGGTGTAGGTTTTGAGGGACTATGTGATGAGTGTGGTGTGGTGCAAGTGTTTACCTTCTCCTCTTGATTGTCTAATCCAGTCTTGGGTGAAGAGAGCTTTGCTAGCAGTTTGGCTATATAAGTGCATCTCTCACAGGTTGCAGTTTTGGGTGGTATGAGGAGAGGGTTCTCTGTGTACATGAGGCAATTGCTGAATTGCCCCAAGATGCCCAGATTCATCAGGTAGACAGGAGAAAACACCGGGAGCTGACCCTTAGACATGCCTGGATAGGTGTGCTTATTTATTAAGTTCTAAAAACTGCTTTCCTCTAGACAAGTGAGGAAAGTTGAGTGCTGTAGTAATTTGCAGCTTATTTAGTGCTTACTATGAGTTCTGAACAAGTGCTGAGCTCAAAGAAACAGATTTGAGTGCTAAAACTAAAAAACTGGCTAGTTCTAAGAGAAAATTTGAAAAGCAGACTTTATGGCGTCAGTAATGGTTTAACCCTAGCTAAGTGGCAATGCACAAAGTGTATTTTATTTTACTTTTTTTATTTATTTATTTTTTAAATGAGCCACAAAGCATCACAGAAAATGATGTTACTGAATTAGGACATAATTTTCTGCTTAGTTATAATAATACAGCTTCTGCTATATACCGCTTCATCTGGAAATGCAGATACCCACAAACAATACAGATCTATAGGCTATATACCACTATGAATGGCAGCAAGACAACTACATTAAAAGGGGTAACATACTGCAGTTATGCCACACTATCATAACAGGAACAGGGACAGGTACCACACTACCATAACAGGAACAGGGACCACACTATCATAATAGGAACAGGGACAGGGACCACACTATCATAATAGGAACAGAGACACGTACCACACTATCAGAACAGAAACAGATACAGGGGCTATACTATCATAACAGGAACAGGGACAGGAACCACAATATCATAAAAGGGACAGAAACAGTGATCACACTATCATTACAGAGACAGGGGCATCACTATCATAACAGGAAAGGAACCATGCTATTATATCAGGACAGGGACCACACTATCATAACAGGGACAGATACAGGGACCACACTGTCATAAGGGGAACAGGGACAGGGACCACACTATCATAACAGGGACAGAGACATGGACCACACTATCATACTGGGACAGGGACAGGAACCACACTATCAAACAGGGACAGGGACCACACTATCATAACAGGCACAGGGACAAGGGCCATTCTATCATAACAGGAACACAGTCAGGGAACACACTATCATAACAGGGACAGGGACCACACTATCATAACAGTGACAGAGTCAGGACCACAATATCATAACATGAACAGGAGCAGGTATGACACTGTCATAACAGGGACGGAGACAGGTATGACAGTATCAAAACAGGGACAGAGACAGGGACACACTAGCATAACAGGGCCAGGGACCACACTATCATAATAGGGACAAGAACCACACTCTCATAACAGGGATACAGAAATAGACCATGCTATCATAATTGGGACAGGGACCACACTATCATAACAGAGACATGCACAGGAACTACACTAACATAACAGGGGCAGCTATGATGGTGAGCTATATGACTGATATAGAGACAGATATGAAAATATGTGCATCAGGTGTACTTACTGGTACTCTATTGTAATTTTAATGCCTCATAGGTGTTAACTTCAGAACTAACCCGATGCTAGTTTACTGGGTCAATGCATATGTGTAGGCATAGAACTGCTGTATGTACCACCACAGGCCAACACATAGATTACACAGCATGTACCAATCTAACAAAAGTGACAGAAATAGTCAGGGACAGGTTATCCTGACAATCTGGGCTACTTCGTAAAATCCACAAGAGTGAAACACTAAGCATACATAATCATATTGCTAGCTTGTATTATGTGACTTGCAGTGCAATGATGCACATCATTAGGAGTGAAGATAAAAACAGCATAGCACATACTTTTAGAGTACTGTGCAAACCCTCAGAGCAGCCTTTTAGTCCTGGAATTGCTGCTATTGATCATTATACTACTGCCAAAATATCCAATATTGCTTCCAAACTCTGCATGGCTGAGCAAAGAAAATGGCATTATGCCTCTAAAACATATATCAGTTTGCATTTTAGTAAACAAACTAAAACACATTGCATGAATGTGCATGAATCACTTTATTTTGCAGACATGCCTCTCTGACTTCAGGAAGAGTTTGCTGACTATGGTTGCCTCTGAGAGCTTATGGCTGACTGCCCATACTGGAAATATGTGAGTGAGCATACCATGCTACTATGCATTACTACATGTGAAGAAGAAATCACATTGTAAGTAATGCCTACATGCTAGAATTGTGCTTCATACCTCTCAACAGTCCAGATTCTCACAGAATGTCTAGATTTTTCCTCATATTTTTGATTTGTTTGTTATTAAGTTTGTGATTTCCTGGATTTTTGTGGTGAATCATTAATGACTGAATTCATTAACTAATGACATGAATGTGAATTTCAGACTTCATATCCTTCAGAAAATGCATGCATTGGTAACATGAGACCTTTAACTCGTGCAACTTTCTAAGTTTATAAGAGCAATATTTAAAATTTGTCTGTGGTTTTGGGGCTTTGTCCCCCATTATTTTTGGCTTTGTCCACATTTTTTATACTTAGAGGTTAAGAGCTACTTGCAAAGGTGACACCATTTTCTGAGTAGTTTTGGTTAAATAACAGATTCTGTTCACTGATGATGAAGAGTAGTTGAAGACTGCAAATGAGAGGAAAATTATGCTCTGCATCCCTCTTAACACAGACAGTGCCTGCTGGGCCCTTACGATTGTGCTGTTATATGTCTGAGACTATTATTGCTACAGGCAAATATCTGTCCAGTTTAGGTTGAAGCAGGGGTCTGCTGCTGTCTAGACCTTCATTATCTCATGGTAACAGGCATTTATTTTAATATGACTCTGCCTGCCATATGGGTTTCTGCACTGAACTGTTACAGGTTTGGGTTACACTGCATCATCCCACAGTGAATGCACACCATTTAGTGTAACCCCATATGTAACTCTGCTATTTTCTGTGTCTGTTTGTTAATATATATGCAAGGGGGATGCATTTGTATGCTGCCAAACATGTAGCAGGGGACAAATGCATGGGACTATGGTTTGAATGCTTTGTGCCAACATCTTACCACACACTTATTACAAATATCTGATGTGTCCTTTCCCGTTCCGTATGAGTACGGAGTGGCAGTAATGGTTTTACCTGTTATAGCAGACAAGAGAGGCTTTTTGCTTGCCATAGTTTTATTTTTGTTTTTTTAATTCTTACCTTGTTGACCATGTTAGTCCTACTAGACCTGTGGCCTCATTTCAAGGAAGACCCTAGGTAAAGTTATACTATTGGGGGAAATTTGGCCAGGGCATTAAGGAACTTCTCCTACTCTTTTTGGACTTGCTACCAGAAGCAACTTCCAGGGGAGTATTTGCATAGAGGGGTGTGTTTGTGGAGCAGACGTTATGGCACGAGTTTAATATGAAAATGAGAATGAGATACTTGAAAAAGATGAGAAATATAAAAATAATGTGCAATGCAGCATAATAATAATATGGAGCGCAGCATACGACTGATGTGAAGTATAATAATAGTATAGTGCGCAGCATACAACTGATGTGAAGTATAATAATAATATGGAGTGCAGCATATGACCGATTTGAAGTATAATAATAATATGGAGCGCAGCATACAACAGATGTGACATATAATAATAATAATATGGAGTGCAGCATACGACCGATGTGAAGTATAATAATAATATGGAGCGCAGCATACGACCGATGTGAAGTATAATAATAATATGGAGTGCAGCATATGACCGATGTGAAGTATAATAATAATATGGAGTGCAGCATACGACCGATGTGAAGTATAATAATAATATGGAGCGCAGCATACGACCGATGTGAAGTATAATAATAATATGGAGTGCAGCATACGACCGATGTGAAGTATAATAATAATATGGGGTGCAGCATACGACCAATGTGAAGTATAATAATAATATGGAGCGCAGCATACGACCGATGTGAAGTACAATAATAATATGGAGTGCAGCATACGACCGATGTGAAGTATAATAATAATGTGGAGCGCAGCATACGACCGATGTAAAGGATAATAATAATATGGAGTGCAGCATACGACCGATGTGAAGTATAATAATAATGTGGAGCACAGCATACGACCGATGTGAAGGATAATAATAATATGGAGTGCAGCATACGACCGATGTGAAGGATAATAATAATATGGAACACAGCATACGACCGATGTGAAGTATAATAATAATATGGAGCGCAGCATATGACCGATGTGAAGTATAATAATAATATGGAGTGCAGCATACGACCTATGTGAAGTATAATAATAATATGGAGCACAGCATACGACCAATGTGAAGTATAATAATAATATGGAGTGCAGCATATGACTGATGTGAAGTATAATAATAATATGGAGTGCAGCATATGACCGATGTGAAGTATAATAATAATATGGAGCGCAGCATACGACCGATGTGAAGTATAATAATAATATGGAGCGCAGCATACGACTGATGTGAAGTATAATAATAATATGGAGTGCAGCATACGACCAATGTGACGTATAATAATAATAAGGAGCGCAGCATACGACCGATGTGAAGTATAATAATAATATGGAGTGCATCATACGACCGATGTGAAGTATAATAATAATATGGAGTGCAGCATACGACCGATGTGAAGTATAATAATAATATGGAGCGCAGCATACGACTGATGTGAAGTATAATAATAATATGGAGTGCAGCATACGACCGATGAGAAGTATAATAATGATTTGGAGCACAATATATGAACAGTGTGAAGTATAATAATAATATGGAGCGCAGCATACGACCGATGTGAAGTATAATAATAATATGGAGTGCAGCATATGACCAATGTGAAGTATAATAATAATATGGAGTGCAGCATACGACCGATGTGAAGTATAATAATAATATGGAGCTCAGCATACGACCAATGTGAAGTATAATAATAATATGGAGTGCAGCATACGACCGAAGTGTGTCTTCTTTCGGCTTTTCCCGGTTAGGGGTCGCCACAGCGGAACTCCGGTCCGCTAATGATTGGCAGTAGATTTTTACGTGCTGGCTTGCCGGGCCTAACGCACAACCTTCAACCAAGGCATTCCCATTCACGCGTGTCGACACACAGAAGACGCTCTAACTGAGAATCGAACGTGCAGCGTCTAACTGGGAGGTGACAACGCTACCGCAGCACCACCACCGCAGTAGCATACGACCGATGTGAAGTATAATAATGATTTGGAGTGCAGCATATGACCGATGTGAAGTATAATAATGATTTGGAGCACAATATATGATCAGTGTGAAGTATAATAATAATGTGGAACGCAGCATACGACCGATGTGAAGTATAATAATGATTTGGAGCACAGCATATGACCGATGTGAAGTATAATAATGATTTGGAGCACAATATATGACCAGTGTGAAGTATAATAATAATGTGGAGCACAGCATACGACTGATGTGAAGTATAATAATGATTTGGAGCACAGCATATGACCGATGTGAAGTATAATAATGATTTGGAGCACAATATATGATCAGTGTGGAGTATAATAATAATGTGGAGCGTAGCATATGACCGATGTGAAGTATAATAATGATTTGGAGCACAATATATGACCAGTGTGAAGTATAATAATAATGTGGAGCGCAGCATACGACTGATGTGAAATATAATAATGATTTGGAGCACAGCATACGACCGATGTGAAGTATAATAATGATGTGGAGTGCATCATGTGAACAGTTTTAAGTATAACAATAGTGTGGAGCACATGATATGACCAATGTGAAGTATAATAATAATTTGTCTTGCAGCATAATAATAATAATGTGCAGTGCAGCATACGACTGATGTGAAGGATAATATTCTGGAGTGCAGCATACGACTGACGTGAAGGCTAATAATAAGGTGGAGTGCAGAATATGACCAGTTTTAAGTATAACAATAATGTGGAGTGCAGGATATGACCAATGTGAAGTATAAAAATAATCTGGAGTGCACCATATGACCAGTGTGACATATAATAATAATAATAATGTGGAGTGTGGCATACGAACAATGTGAAATACAATGATAATGTGGAGCGCAGCATACAAACAATGTGAAGTATAATAATAATGTGGAGTGCAGCATATGACCAATGTGAAGTACCAGTGTGAAGAGTAATAATAATGTGGAGCACAGCATACAACCAATGTGAAGTGTAATAATAATGTGGAGTGCACCATATGACCAATGTGAAGCATAATAATAATAATGTGGAGTGCGGCATACGACTAATGTGAAGTACAATGATAATGTGGAGCACAGCATATGATCAATGTGAAGTATAATAATAATGTGGAGTGCGGCATATGATCAATGTGAAATACAATGATAATATGGAGTGCAGCATACGACCAGTGTGAAGAGTAATAATAATGTGGAGTACAGCATATGACCGATGTGAAGTGTAATAATAATGTGGAGTGTGGCATACGACCAATGCGAAGTACAATGATAACGTTCAGTGCAGCATACGACCAGTGTGAAGAGTAATAATAATGTGGAGCACAGCATACGACCAATGTGAAGTATAATAATATTGTGGAGTGCAGCATATGACCAGTTTTAAGTATAACAATAGTGTGGAGCACAGGATATGAGCAATGTAAAGTTTAATAATAATGTGCAGTGCAGCATAATAATAATAATGTGGAATGCAGCATACGACTGATGTGAAGGATAATAATAATGTGGAGTGCAGCACATGACCAGTTTTAAGTATAACAATAATGTGGAGTGCAGGATACGACCAATGTGAAGTATAATAATAATGTGGAGTACGGCATATGACCAATGTGAAGAATAATAATAATCATGTGGAGTACAGCATACGACCAATGTGAAATACAATGATAATGTGGAGCGCAGCAGATGACCAATGTGAAATACAATGATAATGTGGAGCGCAGCAGATGACCAATGTGAAATACAATGATAATGTGGAGCGCAGCAGATGACCAATGTGAAATACAATGATAATGTGGAGCGCAGCAGATGACCAATGTGAAATACAATGATAATGTGGAGCACAGCAGATGACCAATATGAAGTATAATAATATCGTGGAATGTGACATATGACCAATGTGAAGTACAATGATAATGTGGAGCGCAGCAGATGACCAATGTGAAATACAATGATAATGTGGAGCGCAGCAGATGATCAATGTGAAATACAATGATAATGTGGAGCGCAGCAGATGACCAATGTGAAATACAATGATAATGTGGAGCGCAGCAGATTACCAATATGAAGTATAATAATATTGTGCAGTGTGACATATGACCAATGTGAAGTACAATGATAATATGCAGCACAGCATATGACCAGTGTGAAGAGTAATAATGTGGAGTGTGGCATATGACCAATGTGAAGTGTAATAATATTGTTGAGTGCAGCATATGACCAGTTTTAAGTATGACAATAGTGTGGAGCACAGGATATGAGCAATGTGAAGTTTTGCAATAATGTGCAGTGCAGCATAATAATAATAATAATGTGGAGTGCAGCATACAACTGATGTGAAGTATAATAATAATGTGGAGTGCAGCATTCACCAATGTGAAGTATAATAACAATCTGGACGTAGCATATGACTACTGTGAAGTATAATATTAATGTGGAGCACAGCATACAACCAAAACCACATTTCATCTGTGAAGGTTAGAAGATGATATTTTGCAATATTTAATGAAAGAGGTAAGACGGCGTGAAGGAAAAGTAGTTTCCTGGTTTGAAATCGTTCAGAAAATATTTCATGATTGGCTGGATGGTATGTTAGCTTTTGATGGTGGACTGGCATAGCATGAGGAGGATTTTTGATTTGATAATAGGAGTGATTTTGGTTTGGATAATGTGAGAAAAAAGGTAACTGCTTCAGATAATAAATTCAATTATGCTGCAACTATGGCTAAAAAGACAACTGGTAGGTCAACTATAAACACCATTGGTAGCCATTTAGTGAAACTAGTTGTTAAAATGGAAGTTAAAATGAGAGTGACTCCAGAATGATTTGACTTATAAGGCAATGTGATTACAACTCATGGGTAAAACCTGAGGATATTAAGGCATTTGTCCATATATGTAAAGAAAGCTTTATGCACTGACTTTTCAAACATTTGACTGTGCAGAGAAACTCATTATTAGTTTTGATGCAAAAATGTATTGTGAGACCTGGAACAAATTTGTTGTGATGGGCTTGATTAGAATGTTTAGATGAAAGATAAGACTTTATTTCAGAACTGCAGAATAAAAAAAATACAAAGAAATAAGGAAGTATTTGTCTTGAATATTTAAAATTGTGTATGGTGTTAGAAAATGCTTTGATGATAGAAATGTGTGGATTGGAGCTTGGGTGACAGATGTTAATTTACATCTTTAAAATGGAGAACATCAACATTTGTGCTGTAACAGAGACCTTGTTCAAAACAGCAGAAAGCACTCCTGTACTACCAGGCTATAACTCATTCCACACCTTTCCGCCCCAGAACTTGGACTAAAGCTCTCCAAAGGTGGTGGTGTTTCTATATTCATAAAGAATGCGCACACCTCCAGACTGTTAGCTCAACATAACACATCAGAGATATTTCTGGTGCAGCTAACATTGGATAAGACAGCGATTCAGGTCATAGCCTACTATAGATCCCCAACCATGTCCCATGACTCACACTCCACATTCCTAATCACCCTGGAGAATATTAGGGTCCAACCTAACACTCTCATACTGGGTGACTTCAACTATCCCTCTATTAACTGGGAAAACTACTCATGTACCAATACACTTGCCCAACATTTCCTGGAATTCATTAATCCCAATGCCCTGGACCATCTCGTTCTTACCCCCACTAGAGATAGCAGCATCCTTGACTTGGTCATTACTAATATGGGTGACTGTTGCTCTACACCAACAGTCAACTCCTCCCTTGTTAGATCCAACCACAAACTAATCACTTTGGAAATCAACATCCTCCCCCCACACACAAAGATAACCACCATGATAAACTTCCCCAAAGCTAACTTTGGGCTCCTAAAAACAGAGATGGAAAACTTCACTGCACCCATGCAAATGGAGAATAGTTGCATGACCATCAAATCATACACCAATGCACTGTACGAACACGTACATAAATGCATGGATCTCGCCATACCCAACAGAACCAAGATGATCTCCTCCAAAAAAAGGAAGCCAATCTGGTCTTACCCTGCCAAAACTCTTCAAAAGAAGGAAGAAACTGATGCGGAATAAGGTGAAGTCCCAAGACTGGAAAAACTCCCTTATCAGCCTCAACAAAAAGTTGAGATCCCTTATCAAATCCCCTAAAGACAGCTATGAAAACAGAATTGCAGCAAATAGTAAAGGCAACCACAAGGCCTTCCATAGTTATGTAAAGAATCTCCAGGGCAATACCCAGATTTGCTCTGAGCTGCTACATAATGGTACCTCCTATAAGGTGCCAACAGATATTGCCAATATACTGGCCAACAGATTCAGTGCCAACTTTACCCCCCCCCCAAAGGACCAATCACAATACCAGTAGATTGCCAGAAACCCAGTATTACTGCAGCACAGGTTAAAACAGCACTGTCCAAGTCCGAGAATACAGCTTCTATGGGACCTGACAATATCCCTGGCTGTGTTCTACATGAACTGCAAAGTGAACTGGCACCACACCGGTGTGCCCTGTTCAATGACAGCTTCACCTGAGGCTTTGTCCCTACTGAATGGCACACTACTATAGTCATCCCTCTATACAAAGGAGGGGTGACTACAGACCATGGAAACTATCACTCCCTTAGGTGATGAGTCTGATATGCAATGCTATGGGACGTATCATCGTAGACCTAATAAACAAGAATACAGGGAATCTCCAAACTCTGGATCCCACACAGTTTGGTTTTGTGAAAGGTAGATCATGCCTGCTCAACCTGGTTGACTTCTTTGAGTCAGCCACCAGAGCCGTGGATGAAGGCAAGGTGGTCCATACAGCCTACCTTGATCTGGCCAAGGCATTTGATACCATCCCCCACTCAGGAATCATAAAAAAACTCACTAAGCTAGGCATCAACTCCTATATCACTAGATGGGTTGCAAACTGGCTCACAGATAGAACCCACAGTGTGAAAGTAGCTGACTCCAAGTTAGACTACCGACCAGTATCAAGTGGAGTCCCACAGGGTTCGGTCCTGGGTCCTCTCTTGTTTGGTATCTACTTCTCTGAAGTCCAGGCCAACACGAAGGGACTCTGGCTGACAAAGTTCACAGACAATTGCAAGTTGGGAGCTATTATTAACTCCCCAAGTGATGTTGACATCCTGCAGAAAGGCCTCACTGAGATCAATGACTGGTGTCAGAACCATGGCCTTAAGCTCAATACCAAAAAATGTGTTGTTATCCCCTTTGGGAAAAACTCAGTTCCCATGAATTACCACATTGATGGTAGTTCACTGAACACAGAAGGTGTTATAAGAGATCTGGGAACACAGGTTGACAGCAACCTCTCTTTTAACCACCACATTGCCACTGTGGTCAGAAAGTCCTTCTATGTGGTACATCTCATTACTAAGGGTTTTGCATCCAGGAAGAAAGATGTCATTGTCTCCCTCTACTCTTCCCTCATTAGACCAAATATCAAGTACAATGCCCCATTTGGCATGTACCTCACTAGACACCTGCAACAACTGGAGAGGCTGCAAAAGTACCTCACAAAGATGATCCTAGGTCTTAAACACATGTCCTATATGGATAGACTCAAAAACCTCCAACTATTCTCTGTCTCATATTGCCTAATTAGAAGCAATCTCTGCTTGACTTACAAGTCCATGTCTGACCCAGCTCTGTTAGAAATGCTACATCTAAATAAATCCCAATCTTTCCACACCACATGCTCCAGAGACCTCAATCTCATTACCACAATCAGCAGAACATGCTGGACGGACAGGTTCATAACCCAGAGACTGCCCATGCTGTAGAATAGACTTCCCATACTTGTCAAACAGAGCACCTCACTTCAGGAGAAATCTGGATGAGTGGATGGGAAATTTAAAATTCACTCCAGGGATCACTCCAGTGGCTCGACTAGAGAGAGGTACTGGGAACTAATGTCAGGTGTCACGATGCCAAGGTAATCCTATGGGCTAGGCTTGTAAAGACTCCAGGGCCATTAGCCTAGTACATACCTATGAACCTAAGAACTTATGAATGTAATGTAGATGAGGTAATTAAGCATTTGCCTAGTGTTATCATTATTAAAGGTAAAAATTAATGTTCAAGTATTGGGGTCAATCAAATACATTTTTTAGTGGTTTTGATTATCACTTGGTTAATGGCTGAATGAAAACAAGATGTGTCATACGATGGAAGCTGGTACCTGCTAACATTAATTGCAAAATATCTTGCAGAGTATATGGCAAGAATGAACAACTGTGGTTTGACTGCAAAAGTCATGAATGAAATGCATAGAAATAATAGGAACTGAGGCTGAAGTAGATAATATGTGAAAGATGAAGCTGTAAATCAACTGATTTAACTGAGAGAACAATTCAGTTGATGAAATGATCTAAAGAGGCTTATTGTTTTATTTGTTTTTCAAGTGAGCTGTGTATTAAAATTCTGGGGTTCCTTTCCATGGCTAAGTGTCTGTGCTTCTTTTTGTATTTGGACTGTTTGAATTCAGAGTGTTGGTGATGAAGCGATTACTGACTTATATGGAAAACAAGAGAATGATGAAACTGTAATGTATGAGGGTGCTGGAGGTGAATACACTGTTGAAGTATAGATGTATAGAATGTATACAAATTATTAAGCAATGAAGAAGAGGACATAGATGGAAACAGAGACCTTATTGGTAAAAGGGTGAAGAGAAGAAAGATAAAAATTACAAAAAAGATTGCAAGAAGGAAAGGAGTAAAATATCTGTTATATCACTTAATTTAACTAGTTTATTTAATGAAAAAGAAAAAAAGAATACATATATATATATATATATATATATATATATATATATATATATATATATATATATATATATATATATATATATATATATATATATATATATATATATATTACTGTGGTGTGGACAACAAAAATGTAATGCATTCATTCTACATTGATTTCTTAGCAAAATATGTAAGCTGAGCTTATATGAGGAGAGGAGGGATGGCTAGGTTCTTTGGTCCTTTCGATAGGTCTTATTTTCTAGTGTTTCCATACTTATATGAAGGTATTGGATAGGATTGTTGTAAAACTAGAAAATACAAAACATAATTTAAAGGACAAGTGTATAAACGTGAGAAGTGCTGCTTTATATGCACCTTCTACTTATAAAAATGGAGGAACTGTTTGAAGAATTTAATACATTTCTAATGTGAAATATAAATATTTTCATGCATAATTTAATTGTAATTTAAGAAAATATATCAGGAAAGATAGATAATGATGTTCGTATGTGTAAATCACATGTGGCAATTTATGAATAGAAGAGAACAATGTTTACATATAAGAGAGGAAATAATATAAATTAAATTGAATACATTTTGTTTTCAATATGATTGTAAGGAAGACGGGAAGAAACATATGTAGTTCATTTTGCTAATCACTGTGCTGTTAAGGCTGGAGTAACTAATATTAAGGGGTACATAAAATTAGGGAAGATAATAAAAGGCTTTGCAGAGAAGTCAACAATGAGAAGTTTGTTTAAAACTGTGATGAAAAAATTATTTAGAACCACAACACAATAAATAACATAAGAAGGCAAAAAACAGGAGTTGACAAGATGCGCAACATTCTCATTTAATACAAAATTGAGTGCTGTTGTCCTGGTATTTGGACTTCATCAGAATAAACAGAATAAATTCTAAACCTATATGTATACACACACAGATGCTTTCCCGAAATACAGTTAAGTGTTAAAACAAAATCATTGGCTAATGAATAAGTACTACACTGATAACAATCAAATATGAAAAACAGTTAAAAACCAAGTCATAAAAATAAAACACAAAGTCCAGTTACTAACATCAGTCTGTCAGCTTACCAAAACACTAAAAATGCATACATTTAAATACCATATATAAACTGTCCCCCGGATTCTCAAAAGCTTGCACGGAGTGCAAGATCGGTGCAGGAGCTCAAGCAGGCATATGTCTGCCATGCGATCCAGGAACAGCCTGCAGGGGCTCCTGCACTAATCCTGCATGGACTAAGCCCTGGTATTCAAATCATCCTATTTGCAGGTGAAATCCTTGCAAATGAGGTGATATTGCAATCCAGGAGGCTTGCAACAGTCCATGCAAGACTAGTGCTATCTGCAGAAATGTACTTAGTTAGTAACCGAGTACATTTCCGCAAAATCCAAAACGGAGCTATGATAGCTCCAAATAAAGGCTGCATATCATGTAGTAAGCATGACAATGGCCAAGTATAAGGCCTTTGGCATTGCAAATATTAAAAAAATACAAAAATCTACTTTTTTTTTTTAGCCGATCTTGACTGTTTAAGCGTAGGGAGCGGTGCACAAACGGGATCGGGGGGGAAAGAAAATAAACCCAAAATAAGCAGTCTAACTAAAATCACTATTCTGCCATGCAAGTCAATGGCAAGTCAATGGCAGGCAAAAGACAACCTGGCCATTGAGTAGCGGTTGCTAAGTGGGGAGGCTCAGTGTGAGACATGTAACTATGCATTAGCAGGCAATCCTATGCAAATGAAGGGAAAGATAGTGAATCCCAGTTTTCCCGAACATGTGAGTCAGGTCCCAACAGTCTAAGAGTAAGAATAGCTTGGTGCAAGCCTAGGAGTTAAGTGACATCATGGGGGTGTGTGTCAGGCATACTGTAAGCAGATTGGAGCTCTGTGGCTCGGGTTTTCTCCTAGCTTAGCACAGCTAAGCTATGGGGGTGTGTCTGAACTTGCTTCACTCTTTACAAAGCCTAAGCGGGTGTGCATGCTGCACACTGGGTTTTACAGGAAGAAAAAAGAGCTTAAACCAGGAAATAGAAGCAGTGTGCAGATTCGAGCACTCTGTTTGCGCGGTGCACACACGGGCTTAAACGGAGTGCAAGATTGGTGCAGGAGCCCACGCAGGCAATATATCTGCCATGCAATCCAGGAACAGCCTGCAGGGGCATGCACGAGCGCTCCTGCACTAATCTTGCATGGACTAAGGCCTGGTATGCAAATCACCCCATTTGCATGTGAAATCCATGCAAATGAGGTAATTTTGCAATCCCGGAAGCTTGCAACCGTCCGTGCAAGAGTAGTGCTATCAGCAGAAATGTACTAGGTTAGTAACCAAGTGCATTTCTGCAAAATCCAAAACGGAGCTATGACAGCTCCAAATGAAGGCTGCACATCATTGAGGAAGCATGCCAATGGCCAAGTATAAGGCCATTGACATTGTAATCAATCCAAAAAATAAAAAAATCAACTTTTATTTTTTTTCGCTGATCTTGGCTGTTTAAGCATAGGGCAGCGGCGCACAAACAGGATCAGGGGGAAAATAAGAAAATAAACCTAAAATAAGCATTCTAACTAAAATCAGTATTCTGCCATGAAAGCCAATGGCAGGCAGAAGGCAACCTGCCCAGTGAGTAATGGTTGCTAACGGGGGAGGCTCAGTGTGAGATATGTAACTATGCATTAGCAGGCATTCTTATGCAAATGAGGGTAAGGATAGTGAATCCCAATTTTCCCCAGCATGTGAGGCAGGTCCCAACAGTGTAAGAGTATGAATAGCTGGGTGCAAGACTAGGAGGTAGATGACATCATGGGGGTGGGTGTCAGGCATTACTGTAAGTGGATTGGAGGCCTGTGGCTCGTGTTTGCTCCTAGCTTAGCACAGCTAAGCAAGGGGGGCTGTCTAAACCTGCCTAGCACTTTTTACAAAGTATAAGCGGATGTGGCACCTGGTTTTACAGGAAGAAAAAAGAAGTTAAACCAGGAAATAGCAGCAGTGTGCACATTTGCGCACTCTGCGCGATGCACACATGGGCTTAAACAGGGAGACAATTGGAAGGGAAAACAGCAGTATGAAGGTAACCAAGGAGAACGAGCTTAGCTGGCAGGTGAAATGTACCAGAATCAGTCAATTGCACAGGCAGCAGACCAGCTCAGCACAGAACACTAATATAAACTAAGCAGACACCTTCCCCTCTGTTTTTTCCCACACTCTACACCACCAGTGTCAACAAGCAGGGAACTTTTAACACTCACAACAGCAAAATGATAGGGCTGCAATAGCTATCATACAACTTGTGGAAGAGGCTGAGGGTGGTGAGGATGTGAATGCTGTCGACCAACCCACAGTGAGGAGATGGAGAAGAGTGTACAGAGTCAGTGTAACCTACCAGGGGCTACATGAGCTGGAGAGAGTGGAGCACTATAGGTTGGACAGGGACCTCCTATAGCAAATTGTTGAGCTGTCCCAGCCACACATGACACACAGAACTAACTGAGGGGAACACATCTCAGTGGATACCAAGGTATGTGTAGGCCTAATAATACTAGCTACATGTACCTTCCAAAGGCCAACTGGGGATATGATGGGGATTTCACAGGCATCAGCATCCAGGGTACTCCACCAGTTCCTGGATGCCATGTCAGCACATGTTGGTGAGCATGTATATTTCCCCAACACCTGTGAGGCATTGGCCAGCAATATGCAACTGTTCCACCAAATATAAGAATACCCTGAGGTAGTGGGTGCAATAGACTGCACGCACATATGCATCAAAGCACCACCCAGTGAGCGGGAGTAGGGTCTACTTCAACCGCAAGGGTTTCCCTCCATCAACTGCCAGGTCATGTGTGATGCCAAGGGCATAATAATGAATGTGTGTGTTGGCCTGGAAGCTATCACGATTCCCACATCTTTATTTATTTATTTATTTTTATTTTATTTTCAGTTTGATTACCGGGGAAGTCCACTGGGCTATGAAGAACCCATTTTCAGTGGAGGCCCGGGGAGAAAGGCTCCAAGGCAGTACAATCAAAGTTACAAATGCACAAAATATAAATACAATAGAAAATGTACAATCAGCAAGTGTACCTAGTAAGAACAATGCAATATAAAGAAAAAAAAATTTTTTTTTTTTTAGGAACATAATTTGCAGTATTTACATCTTTACAGTCAGCTGAGAGTCAACTAAATCCATTTTGGTGGAATTTAGAAATGATATCAGAGAGCAGATTGGTGTAGGGGAAGAGAGGGGCCTAGTATAGAATCCTTTGAATTTACATAGGGTGAAAGTAAGAGCATTTCCATTTGGATGAAAGGTGCAAGAAAAGTTGGGTCTTGAAAGATTCTGTGTTAGGTGTAGTCCTAAGTGAAGGAGGGAGAGAGTTCCATTTTCTACCTAGAGAGAAGGATAGTAGCAGCTGGCCAGCAGGAAGTTTAGGTCTGTGAATGGAGATTAGGTTTTTGTGTTCTGATCTCAACGATCTGTTAGGGATGTAAGGGGGAAGAATGTTGGATAAGGCTGGGCATTTTTCTGGGAAGAATATTAATTTGTGAGTTAGTTGAAAATAGTCAAGGTGGTTTGGGAGTTCTAACCAGTTCAGAGATTGAAGGGTTAGGCAGTGATGGGTTGAGGTTTTGGATTTAGCTGCGAATTTAGAGATCTTATTGTAGCAAGTTTTGAGTTTAGAGGTGAGGGAAGCAGACAGATTAGTAAGAAGAGGGGCGCCATAAAGTAGAGAGGGAAGGAGGTAGGTGATAGCTAAGGAGTGCCTAGAGGAGTTTGAAAGAAATAGATTGTTCCTGTAGAGCATACCTAACTTTTGGTGTTTTTTTTTCATGTTTTGTTTTATGTGGAGATCAAATTTGATGTGTTCATCAATGGTAAGGCCAAGGAGTTTAGCGGAAGGGACCACTTGTATAGAAGAGTTGGTTTGGCTTAGGATGATGAATGTGTTTTTGTCAAAGGAAGAAGTCTTGGTAGGGAGGAAAATTAAAATTTTAGATTTATTGGAGTTGAGGGAGAGATGGTTTTGGTGCATCCAGTTTTCTGTAGTGGAAAAAGCTGTTTGTGTTTTAGACAGAAGTTCAGAAAAGTTGGGGGTGGTACAAACTAAGGTAGAGTCATCAGCATATTGGATGACTGTAGTGTCAGGGAGGACAGAGTAAAGGTTATTTATGAAGATGTTGAAAAACATGGGACCGAGGATGGATCCCTGAGGAACACCGGTAGGTGTGGATAAGAAGGAAGAGATAGAGTCCTTCCATATGACAGCCTGAGATCTGTCAGAAAGGTAACTGGAGAACCAGGAAAGAGTATTAGGGGAGAGATTAAGGTTGGAGAGATGAACGAGAAGGTGGGAATGGGAGATGGTGTCAAAGGCTTTAGAAAGATCTAGCAGAACAGTGGATACAAGAAGTCCAGAATCTCGGGCTTGATTAACAGTTTTTAAGAAGGAGAGTAGGGCAGTTATAGTGCTGTGGCCGGGACGGAAACCGTGTTGGGTGGGTGTAAGTAGCTGATTCTGAGTTAAGTAGGGTAAAAGTTGGTGGTGGACACATTTTTCAAGAATTTTGCATATTGGAGAGAGTAGGGCTATGGGATGGAAGTTAGATATGGAGGTGTTTTTCCCCTCCTTTGTGGAGTGGAAGAATGTAGGCTGAACGCTAAAGTTTGGGTACATATGATTCTTTTAAGGATTGGTTCATCAGGATACTAATAGGGAGAGCAATACCTTCAGCTGCACATTTGAGGAAGGAGGGGGGAATGTTGTCGGGGGCATTAGAGCAAGGCTTTAGTTTGGATAAGAACTTTTTTATAAACAATGTAGAAACTGGTTTGAGCTGGAACATAGTGGGACAGTTATTAGGGATGTTGGAATGAGAGATTAGGAAGTTGGGAGGATTATTGTCAGGGAATGCCATCTGACCCAGCTGTACCAGAGATTTGCCAATGGGGACATCCCTCACGGTCACCTAGTGGGGGATGCTGGATACGCACTGGAGCCGTGGCTGATGACACCCATCAGAAATGCACACACACCCAAACAAGAACTCCATAATGAGGCACATGCACAGACCAAAATTATAGTACAGCATGTGTTTGGCATGCTCAAGTCATGGTTCTGGTGCCTGGACACATCTGTTGGAGCCTTGCAGTACTCACCAGCTACATGTACCTAAATTGTCCTCGTATGTGCCATGCTACACAATATGATCCTGTGGAAATAGCTGCAGCAGGAACAGCACAAGGCTTGTCCACACAGCCCCCCACCATTGCCAAGGCCTGCACAGGCACAGAGTGACTCAGAGGAGGAACAACCTGAGCCTGCCCAAGTAGGCAGAAGGAGGTGTGCCCAGTATGCCCTGGCCTTGGCAAAGAGGTAACTCATAGCACATACACTGACACAGGAGGGACCCAGGGAATAACACCTCTCTCCGACTCTCACATACAGTTAAAGGGATGCCAGACATTACACTACCTGTGCCTATCCATGTGTAGGGAGTGTACTATGTGCATTTGACATAGGCAGCCCTGCAGCACCACCCTCAATACTGGTACACCCACAAGGTAAGTGACTCACACATGCCAGTCGGGGGGGGGGTCACATACCTAACAACAGTCACAGCCAGTGTAGACAAACACAAACAAAGGCTGTGCTATGGCCTCTGAAGGAGGCCTATGGCTAATCATCCCAGGCCAACACAGACAGACTACAGTAGGTCAGGCAGTGGGATGTCAGTTCTGAAGAGTAGGAAGTCAGAAACTAATGTGCAGGTAATTGAAAGCTAAGCTCTATAGTAAACTGATATGCCTCTAGCCAGCACAATAGGTAAGACTACAGACTGAAATGGAAAACCTGACATACCAGTACAGTCCTAGCAAATGTGTACAAGTGTCAGGTGTGCCTCCCCCTATCCAAAGTAGAAATATAGCAACAGTCAGGTGTGCCCCCTCCACAATCCTGTGTAGAAATGTAGAAATAGTCAAGTGTGCCCCCCATCCCACGTACACATATAGTAACAGTCAGGTGTGCCCCCCACAATCCTGTGTAGAAATGTAGAAATAGTCAGGTGTGCCCCCCCCCATCCTAGGTAGAAATATCGTAACAGTCAGGTGTGCACCCCCCACAATTCTGTGTAAGAATGTAGAAATAGTCAGGTGTGCCCCCCATCCCACGTACACATATAGTAACAATCAGGTGTGCCCTTCCCCACAATCCTGTGTAGAAATGTAGAAATAGTCAGGTGTGCCCCCCCATCTGATGTAGAAATATAGTAACAGTCAGGTTTGCCCCCCCACACACAATCCTGTGTAGAAATGTAGAAATAGTCAAGTGTACCCCCCCATACTATGCAGAAATGTTGTAACAGTCCATGCCAAATAATCAACGGATACCCTGCACAGACAGCATGCTACCTGTAGGTGTACAGCACAAAAGTCAGCACTGCAGTACAAACTACCTGGACTCAAGCCACACATTCAATACAGGCAGCCATACTGAGCATGCCCACACACTTAAACACATGAAGGCCATGTCTGCAAACACCAGTGGACCAGACATATCTGGCAGCCGCAGGTGTTAGTACAGACACTCCTCAGTATGCACCACACATGCTTTGCACACACAGTAGATAGGAATACAGACATATATGTAAGGACAACACACTATAATAAGCCAAAGGTAGACATACATAGATGTGTGGAAGAGGGTGACTGTGACAAGGAGCCATCCAGGGCTCTCTCACCCAGCACACAGCCAATGGGCCACAACCACACAAGGTTCTGATGTCACACACTACAGATACTAGCCACTGGTATCTGTCACCATTATAGAGTATGTGGTGCACTTGCTAGCTGTGCAACATGACTGTTCAAGGAAGTAGTAATCTAGCAGCTGTATACACTTATCTGTGGAATATGATGCAGGTCATGCCCGCATGTCACATGTCAACCCCTAGATGAAGGGGTTATGGCCCATTCACACACAATACCCTCTCCATAATCCCACTATGACAAGCCTGCTGAGGTCATCTACTGTGAAATACACCTTTGGGAGAGCTGTATCCCATCAATCGCTGTGGTGCGTCCCATAATTGTGCACTGCTGTTGTGGATAAATTAGTTAGGTAGGTGTTCTAACCCCACCCTTGACAACTGTGTGTGTGTGGATGCATCTGTCTGTGTATAGACCAATGCTTTTTAGGGTGGTCACACTCCCTACAATTCAAATGCTCTACTTTGGTAAGGCTGCTGATGTCATCCATCTAGAAATACATCCCTGGAAAGGCTGTATTGCAGTAATCTCTGTGGTGCGTGCCATAACTATGTACTGCTGTTTTGTGATAAAATAGGTAGGAGTTCAATTCCCAGACATGGCAACTGTGTGTGTGTCTATCTGTGTAGAAAGCAGTGATTTTTAGGGTAGTCAGACTCCCTACAATTCAAATGCTCATCGTTGGCAAGGCTGCTGATGTCATCCACCTAGAAATACACCTCTGGGTAGATGTAGCCCAGTAATCTCTGTAGTGTGTCCTGTAACTATGACCTGCTATAGTGTGATAAATTTGTTAGGTAGCTGTTCTAATCCCAGAGATGGCAGGTTTGTCTGTGTAGATAGTAGTACTTTTTAGTGTAGTCACACCCCCTATAATTCAAATGCTCATCTTTGGCAAGGCTGCTGATGTCATCAACCTAGAAATACACCTCTGGGAAGCTGTAGCCCAGTAATCTCCATAGTGCATCTGCATTCTGTAACTGCATACTGGTGTGATGTGCTAAAGTAGATAGGTCGCTGTTCTACTCCCAGACATGGCAGGTGTGTACGCCTGTTGGTGTAGCGATCGATGCTTTTTAGGGTAGGCACACTCCCTAAAACTCAAATGCTCATATTTGGCAAGGCTGCTGATGTCATCCACCTAGAAATACACCTCTGGGACATTGTAGCACAATAATCTCCATAGCATGTATTGTAACTGCGTACTGCTGCAGTGTGATAAATTAGATCAACAGTTTTTTTACTCCCAGACATGGCATGTGTGTGTCTGTCTGTGTAAAGAGCAATGCTTTTTAGGGCAGTCACACTCCCTACAATTCAAATGTTCATCTTTGGCAAGGCTGCTGATGTCATCCACCTAGAAATACAGCTCTGAGGGGTTGTGCCCCAGTAATCTCCGGAGTGCATCCTGTAACTGTGCACTACCATTGTGTGATAAATTAAATAAGTATCTGTTCTACTCCCACACATGGCAGGGGTGTGTGTGTGTGTGTGTGTGTGTGTGTGTGTGTGTGTGTGTGTGTGTGTGTGTGTGTGTGTGTGTGTGTGTGTGTCTGTCGGTCTGAACCCATCTGTGCAGAGAACAATGCTTTTTAGGGTAGACACTCCATACAATTTGTATGCTCTACTTTGGCAAGGCTGCTGATGTCATCCACCTAGACATATACCTCTGGGAAGGATGCAGCCCAGTAATCTCTGTAGTGCGTGCCATAACTGCATACTGTTGTAGTATGATATAGACCTCTGGTAGGGGTTCTATAGCCATGGATGTGTTGTGTGTGTTTCAATGTCTGTGTTGGGAGCCATGCATTTTAGACTAGTCATACTCAGTACATTTCTAATGGCCTACTTTGGCAGTCCTGCTGATGTCATCCAATGTGAAATACACCTTTGGGGAAAGAGCTTGTTAGTAATCCCTGTGGTGCATCCTGTGATAACTCTATGCTACAGTGTAATGTAGAACTCCGTTAAGGGTTCTATACCCGCACATGTCCATTGTAGATGTTTTGTGTGTGTTTCAATGTCTGTGTGGGGAGCAATGCATTTTACACTAGTCATACTCAGCACATGCCCAATGGCCTACTTTGGCGGTCCTGCTGGTGTCATCCAATGTGAAATACACTTTTGGGGAATGAGTTCTCCAGTAATCCTTGTGATGTGTCCTATAAAAGCTCCATGCTGGTGTGTGATATAAACCTCTGTTAGGGGTTCTATACTCACATATGTCTGTTGTGGATGTTTTGTGTGTGTTTCAATGTCTGTGTAGGGAACAATGCATTTTAGGCTAGTCACACTCAGTACATTTCCAATGGCCTACTTCGGCAGTCCTGCTGATGTCATCCAATGTGAAATACATCTTTGGGGAAGGCACTCTCAAACAATCCCTGTGGTGTGTCCTATAACAGCTCCTTGCTATAGTGTGATATAGACCTTGATTAAGGGTTCTATACCCACACATTTCTGTTGTGTATGTTTCAATGTCTGTGTGGTGAACAATGCATTTTAGGCTAGTCACACTCAGTGCATGTCCAATGGCTTACTTTGGCAGTCCTGCTGATGTCATCCAATGTGAAATACACCTTTGGGGAAATAGTTCTCCAGTAATTTATGTGGTGCATACTATTACTGTATAGTGCTGTAGTGTAATAAACTAGAGAGATAGGGGTTCAACTCCCAGACATAACATGTGTGTGTTTGTAACTTGTATCATGTGTGGAGGTGGGTATGAGTGTGTGATGCCTGGGCCCAATGTGGGGTGGGTTTTGCAAATGTCTTTTATGGTGGCTCTAAATCACAATGTCCACTGTACTGGGATAACAGATGTGAAATAGTTGAGAGGCTGGATGCAAATCCATACCCAGACACATGAAATCAAGGCCAGGCAATCAAAGTTAGCAACTCTAGTATTACACAGAACACACTTTCAACCCATGTCACATACACACACACACACACACACACACACACACACACACACCGAGGCAACAGCCAATATGTGTGTAGTACACTGCATTTTGGTGACTGATAGTAACTATGGAATGATTGCAGTGACCTACAGAGGGCATGGCACCCTGTCCATCTGTTCAATAGGCACATACATGCAGACAGTGCACCTTCCCCATGTTCCCCACTGGACATCTGCAACACCTGTGGTGCCATCACATGTGACCCACAAAGGATATACCATGCCTGTAAACATGCACTGTATGGACAGATGCCACTGATGCCAGGGGAATGCCATTAGCATGTAGGTGCAGGGTTAACCTGCTGTCCATTACCAGTTCCTGTCACAGGTGGCCTAGACTGGTATATCTGATGATAATCTGTGTACACAATATGGGCCAAACATCCCAGGTACAGCTCCACATGTCACTGTACATGCATGTGTGAGGTGTGCACATCCCAGACACCATCCATGTCATGGACTAGGGAACACACACATGGCAAGCAATGCACAGTATTGGCCACATGCAAGAGCCACCCAGGTGACTGGATGGTGGATACAGTGCCCACCTGTGTGGGCAAATGCAGAAATCACTGGCCTGAGCCACAATGCAGACCAGTTTCATGTGGTCTGATGCCAAGGTACACCTATCACCTAGCCTTGAATAGCCATCTGGCACAGTCAACCACCACATACCCATGCAGAAATGCAGCCATGCATGTCAATACTGGCACCCTGTGTGTTCATGTGTGTGTTGCATGATGTGTACGATCACATCCACACTCACTACAACCCCCAGTGGCATACTGAAGCATGCTGTCTGATGTCAGACACCTCCACATACCCTTTGCCCATATAACATCTGCATGTGGTGCATGTGATACCTGCATAATAATGTGTTATGGCAATCTCACTAGAGATGAGCTGTAGCCCTGGCCCTGCCAAGTGTGTCAATGTGTGTGCATGCCTGTGAGAGTGTGGCTGTGTTGATGCTGGCACCTGTTCATGCGGACAGGCACATGTACATCACATACCATATAGCTACCATATCCCTGTTGCAGATGTCACTCACCATCACATATATGTTCTGCGGACTCTCCAACAGGTAACCTATGTGGCGCATACAACAACTGCATAGGACTGTAATAGCACAATCATCAGGGGTGTGATACCCTGTGCTGGTAGGTGTGTGATACAAACATGCTTAGGTTTTACTCTCCTACCCCCCGTGACTTATCGATGCCTCTGTCTGCCTCTCTCACTCCCTCGCTGATGGATGTGGAGACGTATACCTGCTTTTTTTAGGCAGCAACATGTGTATTTTAGTTAATGCTCATGATCAGCTGATGGCCACTGCACAAATTGCAGACCTCCCCTAGCTGATTGCATGTGGAACAGCTGTGGTAACATTCCCATAGCCAATTGCATGGAAATACACTCCAATATCTAGAAACACCATGTTTGTGTTGGTCCTTTTCATTTACTGTGAGCAGGAACCTGTTCTGTTGTTTGGCAAACAGCATCTCAAATGGAGTGGGGATTTACCTCTGATAACATACACTGTGGAAACAGGCCAACACACAGGAGGGTGATGTGCCTGACCTGACTACAGTCTGTAAGTGCTACTATACTGCATTTGGAGTAATGTTGATTTGACAGGGTGTGTGTGGATATGGCTGTCCTACATGTATTAATACCTGCCATGTCAGTTGTATGTTTATGAGGACTCCTCATCTGTAGGGTCATCTGCAGACTGGGCAGTGTGTGGTGCCTTTGGTGTCATGTGTTCCCCACAGAACATGTAGCTGTGAACTGCAGAAGGTAGTGTGAGGATTGCAGTCTGTAGATGGTGAAAGCCATGACAGTTACTGACTTCATATCCCTCATAGGACATATGTTGCAACAAACCCTGTTAAAACAGTAAATGTATGATGTCATCACAGCAACATGTCACTATTGGCCCTGCGTATGTGCTTCCAGCCACAACTCAGTCAACCTTTGTACATATGTCATGCATTAAGAGGTGCATATGTGCTGTACACCATAATTAGTGTAATCATATCTGATAACAAGCCAGTGAGATAGACTGCTACACATGTTATGCAGAGTAGGGGTTATATTTGATGACATAACCTGGACATACTGTGGTTGTTTGTACAGTACTGAGGTCTGTGTATTTATGGTGAATGTCGACAGTGTGTGTATTGTTAATATGTACCTTGGCCTGTGTACAGACTGTGGTAGTTGTCATTATCCCAGGTCCCATCCTATCTGATGTTACATGCTGTTCCACTGTATGTACCATAATGGCTTACATGTTGTTAGGGCTATGCACACACATGTCCCATACCACAGTCAGCCATCAGACCAAACTGTGTAGTGGCCCACTATATGTAGAGATAGTGTGCGAGTGGCACATATGAGGATGGAGTTGAACAGATAGTCCATATACTGTAATATCATGCTAGCTTGCCATATGTGGCTGTGGCTGTGTTCTCATTGGTTGTGGTTATGCACTTTCACACAGGTGTATCTTACCCTGTGCTGTGAAATGCCAGTACAGCCTTCTATATATGCAGGTACATGTGCATTCCCCCATAGGAAATGTAGCCCAATGTTGAGTCAATCTGCCTGTAGCCTGCACAGTGCATTGTTACATGCCTAGCAGCTTAGTGTACTTACCCAGAGAAATGTCATGTGCAGATACTTGCCAGATGTACTGCCGCCGGGCCTCCCTTAACAATCTCATATGTCAGACAGAGCAGTGGGATGCTGTACAAATGTATGTCAATATCTACTGGGTAGTATCTGGCCTTGGCACCCCTGTACCAGTGGTTATTACATGTCAGGCCAGACAGGGGTATGTGAATGCATAACCTATGTTAGCATATGTATACCAGTCATTATGTGTTATTCCCATCTACATGGCTGTTAACATCCATTTTGTCAGGCATGGTACACATGTTTTGCACTAAGAGATTCTGTGTATACCTCTGGACTGTACAGTGTGTGTCAGAATGTCCACACATATTAGCCAATATCTCTGCTGCAGTCGACAGAGGCAGTACGTGCTAGCAGCGGTACTTTACTATGATGTCTTTAGGATGTCTGTCAGTAGCCAATGGCACACATGTGGAAAGCAGATGTGACCTCTCACACACACCATGTCTGTGAAGACAATCCCAATTACAGTATCAATAATATATAGAACTGTAATAGTACACAAATAAATGTTTTCCATTTCTGCAAACCTGTGTGTGGTGTTTTGTCCTATGACCTCGCGGGTATATGTTGCAGGCAATGATTGTCATTTGTATGGGTGGCCCATACAGTGGCCAGGGGTTCAGTTGTGACCTGTAGGCATAGTGGCTGTTCCACATTTTGTGCACCTTCTACATATGTATCTTACTGTACATATCTCTGCGTGTGCATGTGTAGTCACATCTATATCTATATATATGTAACTATATATATATATATATATATATATATATATATATATATATATGTATATCTGTATCTGCATATATGTGTCTGTGTATATGCATCCTGGGGATGTTGATAGCTTCCACATTTTTACATTTCTTATGGGAGCCAGACTGTACTGCATGATATGTTACCAATACCAGCCTGACATCATACAGGTGGGATGTAGTACTGCTAACATCTTGTGCCCATGTCATGTCAGTTCCTGGTTATGGGATCTGCAACACATGGTAGTGTATTGCAGGGTGGACATGTTTGGCTGTGGGGGGGGGGCTATGCCTATTTGTACAAGACGTATATTATTTGGGGCCTCTCAATCCCATTAACGATGCATGTGGACATATTTGTTTTTCTTAATCTACCACTGCTATCTACATATGTATGGCCACATATACCTATATATATATATATATATATATATATATGTATATGTGTGTATATATATATATATATATATATATATATATATATATATATATATATATATATATATATATACTGCTTACATATATATGAATATGTCCGTATATACTTACATAGATATATATCTGCGTACATAAATGTACCTTGCTGTGTATATCTAGACATATAGGTGTAGACACACACACATATATATATATATATATATATATATATATATATATATATATATGTGTGTCGATGTAGGCATTTGCATGTATATATGTTCGTATATATTTATATATATGTATATATTTCTAAATATGCATTACATATATCTCGACATATACAGATATGTTGTATCTGTTTAGATAATATATTTACACACACACACATATATCTAGATGTTGGTGTACATTCTCTGTACTGTTGCATGACTGGTCTGGATGATATGTTTCTGAAAACATCAGATCTTTGTATGTCTGGCATGGCTTAGTGGTAAATCACTTTGTCTAAGGCTTGCAGGGTCCTGAGTTCGAGCATGGCAGAGGCTGTTTATTCTATTGCTGGGCAGAACATGGACCATCAGATACAGAGTGAAGAAGGCAGTTGTGCGCGGGTTTGAGTGGAGCTAAGCACTGTTAACTACCACTTAAAGTTTTGTATACTCTGTTAGCTTATGAATTGCTTAACCTGTGTAGGCAGTGCTTACCCCCATGCAAATAGGCTTAAACCTGCTTACTGCTGCTTAAAAGTGCTTACTCCCGCTTACCCCCATGCTAATTTCTTTAAAAGAAAAGAAAAAGGGGTTGATAGGAAAGTGGTGAAAAAAGGGGCACAAAGAGGGAAAGACACTAGGGAAAATAACCAGGGATGTGCAGAAAGGCTGTAGGGAAGGTCCATAGCTGTCCTTTCTTCTACAGCAACAGCTGTGCATATACACTGAATTTGGAGGTAGATTTGGACACTCAAACCATTGGGTGGGGGTGAGGACAACAATAATTCACTGTGATGCCAATTAGACCAGATTACTTGTGTCAAGTGGACATGTGTGCAAAATGGACAGCTATGTATGTGGCGATATTTTTTGTGGGAACAGATTGCCCTTTGTTTTTTTTTTCAGGTGTGAGTGGGATGCTGGGGAGGGTTAGTAGGTATATTTGGGGAGGTAGGTTGGTACGTTAACAGACAAGACAAACAAGACACATACAGGGGCAGTATATGACACATGTGAGGGGTAAACATCTTTGATGGGGAGGGGTGTTTGGAAGTTGCAAGCCCATGAGCCCCCAAATAGAAACAGTGGGACTGAGGTCCCCGCCCATGGGCAGTCACTACTGCACCTTCATGGCCCCAAAGGTGGCTGTGCTGGAGGCTGGGTAGGAGGGGCAGGCTCACCCTCTAATTGCATCACACGGCCCTCAAGCTAGCGTAGCTGGTCTCGAATCTCCCTGTCAAGCTCCCTACACACCATGGCTAAGACCTGCCGGCAGGTGACAGGTACCTCTCAGGCCCTGCTCCCAGGGGGGTCGTGCCCCATCCCCTGAGGTGGTTCCACACAAAGGTGGTGCAGGGCCAATGGAGGAGGAGGTCCCAGGCTGGGCACCAGATGTGCTGGTGCTAGGTGCCATGGCCAGCTGAGGTGGGACAGGTGGGTCCGCTGGGACCTGCCTTCCCATACGAGCTATGGTGTTGCCATTTTATGACAGATATCAGTTAGTAATAGTCAACAGCATTCAGAATTAGTTATAACAACATGTATAGGTATTCCCATTAACCCAAGACACCAGATTTACAACTTGCAGGGTGAGCAGAACACATGCATATATGGGACAACAGTGGCCATTACAACAACATGCAAGTTTCATTGATGGCAACAGGGTACCAGTATGGGGGTATATTAACATACAACACACATAGAACCAAATGTGAATATTTATTAACCAGTAGGACATATGTCCCAACAAAATATTGGAGTGTACACATACCCATTTAGGTAACCTGTTCCCCAGACCTGCACATATATTGAGGGTGAGAGAGAGGTCAATTAACAACTAATGTATCCTGTAGTTTTCACAACTTTCTTAGTCACTGCAGTGATCTGTCCCTTACTTGTATTATTACACTACCCAATGGCCTTACTTTGTACAATGGTATGTTTGTAGATTAGTAAATATGTGGACTGTGTCTTACGCATATTCTACACCTCTTACCTGTTACAGCTGTTCAGAAAATATTTTTAACACTACCTGACAGATTCTACACATACTCCCAGATTCCATGCTTGTAGACTTGTATATGAGTGAACTGTGTTGTAACTACAGTCTACACCTCTTACCTGTTATAGCTGTGGAGGGAACTTTGTCAACAATACCTGACAAATTCTTCACATACTCCCAGATTCCATGCTTGTAGACGAGTATATAAGTGAACCGTGTTGTACCTATAGTCTACACCTCCTACCTGTTATAGCTGTGGGGGAACTTTGTTCACACTACCTGACAAGTTCTACACATAATCCCAGATTCCATGCTTGTAGACAAGTATAGGCATGAACTGTGTTGTAACTACAGTCTACACCTCTTATCTGTTATAGCTGTGGAGAAATATTTAACACTACCTGATGGATACTACACATACTCCCAGATTCCATGTTGATGTTGTACACATACCTAACAATCTGTTATTGCACACATTCTGGTCAAGGCTTGATAGGATGTAGGTATTAATGTGACATATTTTGGAATAGCTGTCATACACTTTGGGTGAGATGCTACAATGACAGCTTTGCTTTCATATACATTATCTTTTTATGTTCAGGTCTCACTGTCCATTATATGTCAGTATAAGATGCCTACATTTCTACCATCATCTCACTGATTTGTCAGGGGAACAGGTTACTGGGCAGTAGATATGGGCCATTTATTTGGACATGCTGGACAGATCAGAACAGTTGTGGGGTATGACTATGCATACAGCTTTCTATCTGAACATTCTGCCACAGTCTGTACAGTTGATGGTTATGATTATGCTTACAGCATACAATCTGAACATTCTAGCAAAGTCTGTACAGTTGTGGGGTATGATTATGCAAACAACTTACTACCACTCCCAGGATTCAAACCTCTGCTGGGTGTGGTAAAAACATTACACTTGACATCACAATACACTGTGCTATCAGGGAATTGGTGTGCAGCATTCCAATGGTTTCTAAGTCTCCCTCAGTTATTCTATATGACTGACCAATTGGGACTTCCAACATTGTTGTACTGAACTTACTACACATTTTATCTGTGTTCAGCAGTGTGGGTAAGACTGCTTAATACAACAGTACTATTTATAGAATGCAACACAACATCGACATATGAAAGTAGAATGTACACAAGCACTCCAGGGGTTATACTTTTATTCACAAGATATTACACCTTTATTTCCACACAACCTATATGACACTCTTCCTGCCATATTGTCTGGTTTATTCAGTACATCACATACACAATACACTTTTATAGTGGTACAACACTTTCTAGAACTGTGATATTTTTTTCTTATGACAGTGCATGCAAGATTATTACTAACCTGCCTCGGGATGCAGCCTTTGCAGCCTAGCAGCATAGGCTTGCTGGTTCGCAACCCACTCATCTGCAGCTGTCGGAGAAATACAGTGATATTTAACCATTACCTATCCATTGTATACACAAGCTAGGCAATCATTATCTACATAGTAGAATGGGTACTTAGTGCCGGGGCATCAGCCATCTGCCTTGATTCTTGGATCCACTGTTCCAAGAGATCACCCCTCCGCTGCTTCAGGTCAGCATGGTGATGCCTGACCTGCTCATCAGTCTGGGGGATACCAGTGGCACTGGTGAGGTCATGGGCGAGACTATCCCAGGCCTTCACTTTATACTGAGAGCCCTGGTACTGGCCCTGCAGTAGTGTCTCCTCATGGTGTTTTACCAGGAGCCATACCATGAATCTGGACTCCTGGGTGCCCTAGCATTGCACTCAAAATCGAGTGCCTTCCCCAACTCCAGCCATTCTGCCTATGGTAGGGAGCTGCTACCAGTTATGGGAATTATTGGTGCCTGTGGGGTTTAAATACACCCGATTTCTCACACTTTCTCATGACTGGACGGTTTGGAAAAGGCTAAGCTATGGTTACACCTGCTTACCTAATAATGGCATTCCTTAAAGGGGTATACAACTGGGCAGATTGAGTTAGCCAGCCTACACATTGCTTACACCACATAAGCTGAGCTGTGAAATGCTTAGCGTTGCTTAATATTTAATTAGCATTATATTTTCCTTTTGACATTGATTTATTTGTTATGTTATATTTGTGTCTGCTGTCTGTGATTTATGTGTACGTACACTGTATGAGGTCCTGGGGACTTCAATACTTTATTACAATAACACTTCACATCTGGCCTTACTGCTGTACTCCATTTTACATATCTATGTTATGTAGCAGGTTATACAACATTAGACTGTACATGGATTCATTTCACATGTTCACTTTGATTTTCCTATGGTGAGGATTTGTTTATTGAAACCTCAATCTTAGGTGCTCCTATGGTGGCTTAGTGGTTAACTAGTGTGATTGTAGTGTACAGGGTCCTGGGTTCGAGCCTTGCAGAGGCTGTGCATTTTGTTGCTGGGGAGAACACGGGCCATTGGGTACAGAGTGATTAAGGCACTTTAAAGCAGTTGTAAGCGGGTTTGCATAAGTTTGTGTGGAGGTAAGCACTGCCAACGTCCGGTAACAGTTTCTTACACTCAGCTTCTAAAGTGCTTGGTCTGTGTAGGCAGTGCTTACTCCCATGCAAACGCACTTAAACACGCTTACTTTTGCTTACATATGCTTACTACTGCTTATTTGTGCTTAAAACTGCTTACTAGTGCCTTATTCATTATGACACCAACACTTCACATGTGCATTTCCTGCAGTACTCCAGTTCATAAATACATGTTATTTAGTGGGTTTTGCAACAAAAATATTGGTTATAACATGCTTCGCCATGTAAAATAGACTGTGCTGAAGCAGGACTCGAACCGGGAATGCCTGCTCATTAGGCAAATACGCTGCCCACTACACTATTGCTGAGCTCTTTCATTTGCACATATCTTCCTTGTTATCCTCTTCAGCCTTTTCAGCTGCTTTAACCATAGCTAAGCAATGGGCACACCCACGCATCTACAGTTATCATTACTCAGATTTAAAAGAAAAATAAAGGGTTTTTTTCATTTGATTTTTATGTACTGTTGTTGTTGTACACATGGGGAACGATTGGTGGGGATATATGGGCACCTATGAGTGATCTTGCTCATTTCTTGCCACATTCTGCTGTTCTACATTGCAGGGGCATGTTTATTCTGAGAGCTCTGCTCTCAGACATGCCCTCTGCACTCTTACACTCTCCGTGTAAGCCAAGGAGCTCAGGCAGCACTCCTTCATTAATATACATGGCACACTACCGTCCTGCTCCTAAACAGGTTCTTCCATGCAGGAATAAGCTAGTCCTGCACGGAAGATTAGTGAATCCGGATGTGTATGTGTATATGTATATATATATATATATATATATATATATATATATATATATATATATATATATATATATATATATATATTTATATATATATATATATATATATATATATATATATATATATACATATATACATAGTACATGAAAAATCTACTTTAAGTCTTAACACACTAATTGAGATCATGTCATTTAATCCCCAGCCTTCCATTGCATTAGTTTCCAACTGCCATTTTAAGTCTTTTAATTCTAGTATATCACCTACAGAACCAACCCTCATATCAAAAGTAACATGATCAATAATATAGAATTTAAAACTATGACTGTCAAGTGTAATAAGCTGCTTAATAATGCACTATATTCATCCTTTTTCATAATATCATATAGATGCCTATAAATCCTTGCTTTTTAAGGGTTGCATAGTTTTTCCTATGTAAAAACTGCGACACTGTTGACATTGAGCCACATAAATCATCCCCTTACTAAAATAGTGATATTTATGCTGTAATTTCACTTTTCCATAATATTTAATATGGAAAGAGAAGCCCTCTAATATGGAACTGTATTGTTTGCAGTGTCCACATTCATTCATACTTACTGCTTCTAATGTGGAGCTAGTCATTTCAAGTAATGATTTAAAACTGATATCCTTCTTGTAAAGAAAATTCTTTGTTAACTAAAACATGGACCAGTTCTTATTCACAATGGCCCTAGTATCATTAAAGTCCACAGTATAGGTAAGACTAGACTAAGTGATATATGAGAGCCATAGGTGCCACCACTGGGGTGAATTTGTGGTTTCCCATCCAATTGTCAAGGTTGTGCTTAAATAGGGTCATTTAGGAGCTCTGCTTCACATGAAGTGGGAGCTAATTCCAGAGGAGGGGCAAACTCTGGGAGTCATATCTGTCTCTTGTGCAAGTTTTTAATGTCACATGCTAGGTCAAGATCCCTGGAGCAAGTGACTCTTGTCCCATTTGATTTGCGGATGTGCAGCATTTCCAATAGGGCAGGGTCAGAGACTGCTCTGTAGGCCATGAACAGGTCACCTCTCAGCAGCCTGTACAATACAGAGTGCAGTGATAGGGCTTTCAGTCTTTCCATGTAGGTCATGTCTTGCAGGCCCTGAATTATCTTGATTAGAAACCCCTGTGGTGTCTCCAGCTGCTGAAGGTGTCTGGTAAGGTACATACAGAAGGGAGCATTGTACTCAATCAGTGGTCTGCTAAGGGCTGAGTACAGAGGAGTAATAACTTTCCTAGTCTTGGCTGTGATGCCCTTATTTATGAAATGGGCAGTGTACAAGATTTTCCGCACTATTCTGGACATACGGTGATCAAAGTTTAGATTGCTATCAGCCTGGGGTCCAAAGTCTCACACCATTGTGTTTGAGCTTAGAGGGGTACTATCTACATTGCAACTAGTAGGGTCTACTTCTCTGCCAAAGGAGATAATGAGGCTTTTTTTTGGATTTAGTTTCAGTCCATGGCCCTGGCAACAGTCATTTGCTTGTATCAGTCCCGTCTGTAATTTCTTGATATCATTGGGCAATTCTATGATTGTGCCCAATTTACAGTCATCAGCAAACTTAGTAAGCCACATGCCATCTATTTTTGACTGGATTTCAGAAAAATAAATTCCAAATAGTAGACGGCCCAGTACAGATCTGTGTGGTACACCACTGGTAACTGGTCTACTGGTGGAAGTGGATTCCACAACTTTAACAGGGTGGCTATGAGCCAGTTATTGCCCATCTAGTAATGAATGAGTTAACCATCTGGGATAGTTTCTCAATGATCCCTGTGTGGGGAATTTTGTCAAATGCCTTGGCTAAATCAAGATAAGTGGTGTGTACTGCTTTAACCTCATCCAGGGCTTTGGTGACTTTCTCAAAGACGTTCACCAAGTTTAATAAGCAAGAGCTACACTTGCCAAAACCACACTGGGTTGGGTCAAGAGTTTGAAGGTTGCCTATGTCCTGGTTGATAAGGTCCATGATGATTCTTTCCATGGCCTTGCAGATAAGACTGGTCAGGCTAATGCAGGTTGATGGGGATTACTGTCACTGTTCTCCACTCCTCCAGCACAAAACCAATGCTCAGGCTGTGGTTAAAAAGAGCACTACGTGGTTCTGCTACATCTTGTTTTACACTGTTTATTATGCAGCATGCAATATTATCTGGTCCCATAGAGGCTGTACTTTTGGCCTTGGAATGCACGTGAATGACCTGTTCTTTGGAAACAAATGGTAAAGGGCAAGTATAAGCAATGTTATTGGGTATGACTGGTTGGGACAGGGGGTGAAATTTTCACTAAATCTGTTAGCTAGTAGGTTGGCAATTTCTTCAGGTTTTGTGTGAGTGGTGTCATCCACTATAAGTTCGGCACACAGCTTGGTATTCCCTTTGAGGTTTCAGACATAGCTAAATAGGATTGTACAGTTTCACCAGTCACGAGGTGTATTTAGACTTAATGAAAATGGATACACCTCAACCATTGGTTCTTTCACTCTTTTTTGGGGGTCTGAATGTGTGGAAGACATTGTAGCCCTCCATGACCAAGGTATCTCTGTGGCCTTGAACCAAATCTCAGTGACTGCACAAATGTCAGCATCTTCCAAGGTGAAGAGTGCAGCTTACTGTTTAGGCTCCAAGCATGAAGCAGCATGACCTAGAGTTTGTCTCTAGAGTATTTTTCTAAGTTGGAAGTTTTGTTGTTTTGATATAGCCTAAAAAAGGCACTATGGAGGAAGCATGTGTCTTTGTCAGTATCCTAAAGCCTTGTGGAGGCAGGTGAACGCCATCTCTGGTAAATTATTGAGGTCTGCTGACCATGACTTCCCAGGCTGACAGATACTGAATCCACTTAGAGTGATGCCAGAAGCTAAGCCAGTTGCTAAAATCAGTCATTTTTGTCTGTACTGTAGCATCATTCTAGGTGAAGGTAGAATGCTGCTTAGGGCTAGGGACATACCAACCTAGCACACATAATCTGAGAACTCTATTATGCCTCTCTTCATAAAGTCCAGACAGGTACATCTCAAGTCATTCACTCCAATATGTAGTATGACAGAATCATATCGGTAATTGCTGTTGAGTGACTTGAGTGTGTGTGACTTAGCAGATCCTGGCACCTGACAGGCAGCTGATCATGACCTTTTCCTTGTCCAGTCTGGTGAGGGGAACATTTGTGTGTCTCACTAGTGAGTCACCCATGACTAGGACATTTGGTTTTGAAGTGTTTTGCCTTAGGGACTTGATTGCTGAGACACTGTTAAAAGTGTTGTCGTGTACAAGTGGATTCTGTTCGTGTACAAGTATGTGAGGGTTGTCTGTACTTGGGAAGTCTCTGGTCTTTTTGTAGGCCCTTGGTGTGTACCTCCAGGTATGTGGGTTGATGTGTTTTAAAGCAGAGGTGTGTAAGCTGATGACCTTTTTGATGTCTTTTTTATTGTACATGAGATGACTGATTTAAGTTTCATGGTATAGTGACATCGCTCATATACTATATGTGTTTGCTTTAGAAGCAGGTGGTTGTCAGTATACAAGAGGCAATTGTTACATTGTCTCAGGATGCCCATGTCAATCAGGCTGGCTGGAGAAATGTTAGGAACCTGACTGTCCATTGAAGCAGGTAATTCCGGGTTTGTGGAAGGGTAAACGATCAGATATTATGCTGGGATTAGCTAGGAGACATATCTATATAAGAATAGTGAAGAAAGTGGGTAATGCCTGACAGTGCTTAGCTGAGCAGTCTTATGATTAGCAGTGTGCAACCAAGTTGCCCAAACAGCAGTAGGGAAGCCTGTGAGGGTTTCACTGAGTGGTGTTCAGGGAAAATGTGATTCTAGGCATTTGCATCTCTTCACCACACCACTAACCACCATTGCATGTCCTGTCACACTGTGCGCAGGTACGCCAAACTCTGAGCAGCTCTAGTAAATTGAGTGCAAACCTGTGCAAATGTGGTGCTTAAATGCAAACAAAATTAAACAGATATAACACAATCTACTAATAGAAAAACAACTCCCAGAGCCTTTATTCCAGCAATCTGCAACTCAGATGGGTCCTGAACTACACACTTCTGCCACAAGGGTGCTGGGGGGGGCCTCTTAATGTAAGAAGGCTGGTTTTGGTGCTCAAGTGGTACCAAATTGTCTAGATTCAGCAAGTCTGAATCTAGCCTGTGCTGTTTAAGGCAGATGAAGCAAAATATACAGTTGCAGAAAGAAACTCTAAAAAGTTTTGGAATGGTATCTCTATTTTCCTCCATCCTGGTAAAAAAAAAAACACATGTCCAAATCCTAACACCTCTGATTTCTCCATAGGCACCCAATTTAACTCCTTCTTCATAGAGTCAAATGCCAAACTCCCCACATCTTCTACAAATAATATACCTACTTTGCACACTCCTAGCTCCCCCAACACACCCTCCACTATCACCAATACTTCTCAACCTCCCGCTTTTACTCTCAAACCTATCCCTATCTCTACCATAAAGAAACTCCTTCAAAAGCTGAAACCATGCTCAAATGCCTCAGATAACCTCCCAGCTAATTTCCTCAAGATTGCCACCCATGGCTTAGCCTTCCCCATCTCCATCCTAATAAACCAATCAATTCAAGAATCTTATGTACCCTTACTTTGGAAAAAAGCTTTCGTCACTCCCCTTCATAAAATGGATAACAACATCAGTATCAGTAACTTCCATCCCATTGCCATCCTATCTCTAAAATTATTGAAAAATGTAATAATCTACAATTACTACCCTACTTCCTAGATAACCACCTCCTTACCTCAACACAACGTGGTTTTAGACATGGTCACAATACCACCACCGCTGTCCTCTCCTCCCTTGAAATTGTCAATGCCGCACGTGACACCAGCAATATCATATCTACCCTCCCGCTAGACTTATCCAAAGCTTTCAATACTGTTATACCCTTCTCTTGTCTAATCACTGTCACCTTAATCTATCCATCTCCTCCATTAACTGGTTCTCCAGTTAGCTCTCTGATAGGCAACAAGCCATCAAGTGGAAAAACTGTACATCCTCTATCCTAAATACTCCAACAGGTGTGCCACAGGGCTCTATAGTAGGCCTGCTACTTTTTAACATATTCATAAATGACTTCTACCAGTGTATTCCAAACACCAAACTCGTCCAATATGCCAATGATTCTGCTATAATCTGCTCTGCAGTATCCCTCCCCAACCTTTTGACATTAACTCAAGAAGCCTTCTCTTTAACAGAATGCTAGATGTTAAATAATCACCACAACATAAAAGAGCTGGGTTTTGTCAAATGTAGCACTTTCAATCTGCCATTTAGGCCAGAATTCCAAGCCTTTTTAGTCACTTGTGAGAAAGAAGTACATGATTTATTATGTAATAAGAGTAATGTACTCAATGAAGGACTTAGTTTTATTCCAACTGCATGCAGTCAGCTTACAGATGTGCTGACAAATGTCAAAATTTTTATTAGAAATGTGATGCTTCGTTATCAGTGTGGGAATGGTAATGGTAGCCAGCATTAAAAAACTTTTAAGAGACCTAGTGAATACGTTCCACAGAATCATCCATTAGTCGAAGCTTTGTATAATTTAGTTGAAGATGATGTATATGGGTTATATAGTGATACCCAGGCTAAGCAAAGTTACAAAAGGACGAGATATAGGAATAATTTGAATTGGATTGAGAGGAGAGCATTACATAGACTACAACAGGATGACACTTTAGTCTTTAGACCAACAGACAAGGGTGGGCCTTTAGTGGTAATGGATAAGGAAAATACCGTAATGCTATGATTAATATGCTTAATGATGGCAAATATTATGGTATTATTACTAAGCAAAAAGTGGATGAAATTAAATTAAAAATTTATAATACCATAAGTAAGTTAGTTAACAGTCTTATTATCAATTCCGAATTAGCTAAATTTCTGGAAGTTGAATTCCCGACCATACCACATATACAGGGCATCCTTAAAGTTCATAAGGATGGTGCCAATCCCCCCATGAGACCTACAGTCTCAGGCAGGGGATGGTGCACCGACCTTTCTCCTTATACGTAGAAAAACATTTAAGGCCTGTGATAGACAGGAATCCATATATCTTAAAGGATACTAAACAATTTTTATTGGATATGTATAAATCTTTTAATGAAGTTCCAATGAAGTCTGATATGATTTTCATAACTTTAGATATACAATCTTTATTTACCATCATACCCAATGATTTAAGTGTTACGACTATTAAAAATTATTTGATCAGACACAGTGAATATACAGATAAACAGATTGATCTCATCTGTCTGTTCCTAGAAATCATTTTGGAGAATAATGTATTTATTTATAAATCTAATATATACATCCAACATGATGGTGTAGCTATGGGTACATCTTGTGCCAATAGCTATGGCAACATGTTTTTAGCTGCATGGGATGAAGAACAACTCTTTGTAACTCCCTGTCATCAAGAAAGACTTCATTTTTATCAACGTTTTGTGGACGAAGTCTTCTTGATTTGGGAGGGTAGTCCCGAAGAACTAGCTGAATACTTAGTATATATGAATAGTATGACCACATACTTGAAATTCACGTCCAATTTTTCTGAAACCAGAATTGAATATCTAGATGGTTTTTTGGAGCGAGGCATGAACACCCATGTTAATACTGGGGTGTTCAGAAAACAATGTTATAGAAATTCATTTCTCCACCGTTATGGTATGCATCCAAATTATATATTCAGAAACATTATTAAAGGACAAAGCATGCGTATTTCACGTTTAAATGCCAGTAATGAAGGATACCAGCATGAAATCAATTTATTTAAACATAGGCTTTTGAAACATGATTATAAGGAACATGAAATTATGACAGGATTAGAGAGTATTAACACCCTGAGGGAAGAAAGTGCAGCACCCCATTTCTCTGCACAAGTTAATTCCAACAATTATCACATAGATAGTACATCAAATATTACAAAAATACCTATATTTTTACTAGCGATGTGCAAGAGATAAGGGATTTAATTAGTAGCCATTGGCATGTCCTTACTATGGATAATGATATTTTGAACATTGTAGGCGAGAAACCTCATTTTTTATATAAAAATAAACCTAATCTTAGAAGATTACTTTGTAATACCATGGTGAAGGCTGTTTCAGATTCCTCCATTGGTACTCACCCTTGTGGCAAGTGCAATTACTGTATGTATATTGAGGCAGGTCATAGTTTTACGCACCCAGATACCGGTCAGTTATATAGAGTTCATGTTTCAGCTAATTGTAGCACTTGCCATTTAGTTTACTTGGCTATATGTCAACAATGCCAGTCTTACTACATTGGCAAAACTGATAGATGCATTTGCACTAGGATACATGAACATCTATATGCCATCAGGATCCACCATATAACCAATGCTCTGACTAAACATGTTGTGGCTGTAGATCAAGACCACACTTTTACTTTTATGGCCATCGATTTTAATTTGCCGTCAGTCAGAGAAGGCAATATACGTAATCATACAGAGAAGAAAGAGATCAATTGGATCATGAGATTAAGGGCAGACAAGGGCAAAGGGCTAAATGAACGAGCCTCCATTAAACCCATACTTAAAGCTAGATGCCCTTTAGTTAGGTAATTTTATAATATTCAAATAAGTGTATAGTTCATTCTATATATATCTGTATCATGATTTGGCCGTTGATACTTAGTTTATGTGTTTGCTAGCAAGTACCCCAGTTAGTACTTAAAATGTATACAAGCCTTTTAGATGGCTTGGCTTAATTGTTTTCAATAGTAGGATATGAAGATATACATGATGATACGCTTATATTAAATACTTTTTAATATTATTAGTTCTTTACATAAATTTGAATGTTATATCATTTATTTTGATGAAAATGTTTTTATATTTATAATTGTATTTGTTGTACCTCAATATTATAGGTCTCAGTATATCTGTGCAGAATGATCAGATTTGTAATTCTTCTGCCCAGGAATCAATGCTTTTTATACAATATAGATGTATGGGGGGAATACATAGTCACTATAATAGCGATTTAGCTATTTTATCTTGTGCTATGCACTTACACATGTTATTGTAGTCACCTTTAAGGTTATCCCATTTAATTCCTGATAAGCTCTGCATGGAGTGGTCATTATCAATATTAGTTTTAGCTGGTGATACTTTCATTGATATTATGGATCAGTTTTAACATGTTTTACGTTTAGCAATTTTAATAAAGTACATTATTTTTGTTTATAGGTATAGACTTATACATTTGATAGGCCGGGTGGTTCAAAGAGATGGTTGGTGGCCATAGCAGCCCTTTATATTTAAGTATTAAACGTCATGTCTTCTTTGTTTGATGCTGACTGAAATGTGTTGATCGTGGTCCGTTAAGATATATTTTTTATGTAAATAGGTCCGAATTTATATGCTTATATAAGCTATGTTCGTGACTCTTTGATTAATTTAATTTTATAAACAATGATGTTATTGAGATAAAGTTAGATCTCAAATGAGTTTTATATGTCACTTTTATTAGGATATATGTTATATCAGATTTTTACATGATTTATCTACGATTGCGCATTTTGCACATTGTGGATATTTCACTATTAAATTGTGGTTGTGTTCCAAATATGTTGCATTAGGATTTGTCCATTCTTAACATTAGGAAGCACACACCGGTTGTTTCATAGTCAGGATGCAGCTTTAAATGTTTAATTGAGTTAAATTAGTTAGCTCAACATGTGACTGCTTTTTATAAAAAGCTTTAATTGAATATGTCTTTGAATTTCAATGGTCTGATGAAGCTTATGTGAAAGCGCTTACCTGTAGCATGCTCTATTAAATTTGTTATTTTATACAGAGTTATTACTGTTTGCAGTACTCATTATTTTTGGAGTATTTGACCAGTATTGCAAGAAGAACTGTGTTTGAATGTTTTTGTGGTCACCTCTCAGCATATTTATTTAATATATGTAATAAGAGTGTTAATGCCTTTTATAATATGATAGAAAGAGAAAGAAAAGCTCTAAATAAATTAAAATGTAATAAAGACATTTATGTTACCAAAGCAGACAAAGAAAATGCAATAGTGGTCATGAATTTTAGTTTTTATAGCCAGAACTTAACAAATATGCTGAATGACAAAAAGGTTTTATGCATTAGTGAGTTTAAATGAGGTTGACAGAGCATTTAAACTCATAGATTCACTAATCAAGGAATGTTTTTTAGATGGGTGGATAAAACAAGATTTGTTGGATTCTTTTAAATTTCAAATCATAAGTTAGGTAGATTTTTTGGCCTGCCCAAAATACATAAAAATTTGGATGAACCTGGTTTTAAACTTATTGTGGCAAGTAGTGGCAGTAAGACATAATCCATGGCCATTTATGCAAATAAATATTTGCAAAAGATAGTAACAAAAAATTATTCTTATGTAAAAGATTATTTTGACTTTTGTACATTTGTTAAAGGCATTAAAGTGGATGGGGATGTATGGTTAGTAACAAGTGATGTTGTTTCTTTATATACTATTACCAATGATATTGGGTTGAAAACAGTAGGAAGAGTGCTTCGTATATCTGGGTGTTATAAGGGTGATGAAATAAGTTTGATTATAACTGTATTAGATGTTATTTTGTCATATATATTTTTTTCCTTTGAGAGAGTTGCGTATAAGCAAGTCAATAGAGTGGCAATGGGGGCAGCAATGGCCCCCAGTTATGCCAATGTTTTTATGATGTGTTGGGAGACAGAATTTATTTATGAATCTGAGTTTTACAATAATATTGTAGTTTATAAATGTTTTATTGATGATTTGTTTTTCATTCGGAAGGGATCCGAATCAGCCCTTTGTGTGTTTATGAATTATTTAAATTCAGTGTCTGACTTTTTGAAATTCACATTCAGTTCGAGTAGAGAGTCCATTAATTATTTGGATTTAAATGTGTATAAGAAAAATGATAGGTTAAGTACAAAAATATATAAGAAAGCAGTGCAAAGCAATAGTTTTTTTTTTTTGCATTATAATAGTATGCACAGCACTAGACTGAAGAATAATATTGTTAATAGTCAAGTTTGACTGGGTCAGTAGGTTGATAGAGGATTCTATATTTTTTAAGGCTGAATGTGAAGTTTTGCAGAATAGGTTTACTGATAGGGAGTATCCTTCTGATATTTTAAGTAAAGCCTTGGATACGGTGATGCTACAAAGAGAGAACGGGGTGCATAAAGCTGTGGAAGTTAGAGAGAGTATGAGAGATTATTCATTAGCTTGTATGCTGAATAATTCTGTGGACAAAAGACGTATTAAAATGATAGTAAATAAAAATTGTAATTTTTTGTCTAATTTTTTAGATATATGTAAAATAATAGGTGAGATGCCTGTTTTTTGTAATGAAAAGAGGCCAAAATTTAAAAGAGTATTTTTACAAGGTAGATGATTTTTTAGATGGAGGTGTCCCTAGAGGAATGTGCAAATGTGGTAGTTGTAATTATTGTGTGCATGTTATGGAAGGTTCTAAAGTTAAGGTATCAGCTAGGAATTATGTATTAGACTTGAGAAAACATTTTGATTGTAGGTCAAAATATGTAGTTTATTTAGCACTTTGCAGTTTGTGTCCAGCTTTCTATACAGGCAGTACCATTAGGTGTTTTAGTTCTAGAATTTATGAGCATTTGAAGGCAGTTAATAAAAATGTTGGCACTAACGCCTTGGCAAAGCATGTTTTTCCTGTCACTTATAAAATAGTTCTATTAGCACATTTTCTTTCCCTGTGATAGATCAGATTGAAAATTATGAACATAGGTGGGTTGCTGAGGAAGATGTTGACTGAAAGGAATATTGCTGGCAAGTCAGATTGAAGGCATGTGTTTTTCCATGTATCAGTGATAGAGAGAATTTCAAAATAGTGCTGAAAAGGAAGGGGTTAAGACACTGAAGTAATTGGTCATGTGATTTTAATTATACTATTTAAATGTGGGATATGTGATATTGTAACTTGGTCTGGTGAAGTTCACCTCAAATTAAAGTGCTTACCAGTTACATATGTTTTGTATTAAAGAATTGTTTGGAGTTTATTTTAGCGCCGTTTTTTTCTTTTATTTCAGTCTCTATTTGTGGTTTATTTTTGAGTCTTTGGTTATATACTTAAGAATACTTATTAAAAGTTTTTTTGGGTTTGCTAAAAGGTTATGTAGGATTTAAAAAAATATGATTAACGGAGGCATTTATGGCATTCAGAGAAGATGTGCTAAAGATTTATTAATAATTGTAAATGAGATAGAAAAATTGTTGATCATGGAGAATAAATAAGGTTGTTGACTTGTGGTTTAGAAAAGGCAAATGATGGAATCAATTATGCCAAAATGATTAGGACTTTGGAACATTGTGGTTTTAAGGGAAAATTATTAGAAATATTAGCTCTGTATATGAGATGTAGGCAATGGGTGGCTTATTAAAAAAATATTTATATAAATAGTATAAATCAGCGGTGGCTGCTTAGTGCTTCATTTTGTGTATTGATAATGAATGCTGCTATTTTAAATGGTTAATGACATATAATAGGGGTATGGCATACTTGAGGAGTGTTTTAAAGATGACACTATATATGGTTTGTGCTGATGATATGCATTTCATGCAAATAGAAAATGTTGGTTAAGGAGGATACATACAAAATAGGATATTGGTTAGAATTAGTTGGTTTAAAACTAAATAAATGTAAAAATAAAGGATCTGGTATAAATCAAGGATATCAGATATTTATTTAGCTAAGTCTAAAATTACTTTATTTAGGATTAATTATATACTAGATAATCCCCTGGATTCACTATCCTTCTGTGCAGGACTAGCTTAGTCCTGCACAGAAGCGGCCATTTAGGAGCAGGATGGCAGTGCGCCATGCATATAAATGAAGGCACACTGCCTGAGCTCCTAAATGGACATGGAGAGTGTACGAGTGCAGGGGTCATGTCTGAGAGCAGAGCTCTCAGAATATACATGCCCCTGCAATCAAGAACAGCAGTATAGGAATAAGAATTAGTGAGACCGCTCATAGGTGTTCGCATAGCCCCAGCAACATTCCCCCAAGTTTATAATAGCAATATTTAAAATATGAAATATAAAGAAGTTAATTTTTTTTTATGAAACAGATTAAATTTAACAATAGGTGTGCGGGTTTGCCTATCGCTTAGCTACGTTTAATGCAGCTTAAATGGCACAAGAGGATAAAAAGCAAGATATATGCAAATGAAGCAGTACTGCAATAGTGTAGTGGGCAGAGCATTCACCTTACGAGCAATCATTCCCATTCAAGTCCCACTCCAGTACATTCCATTTTCCATGTCAAACCACTTTATGACCAATATTTATTTTTGCATAACCTACGACATAACATATATTTGTGAAATGGGATTACAGCATTAAATGCAGATGAGAGGTGTCATTGTCATAATGTTGTAAAGTCCACAGATAATCACAAGTGCCCCATACAGTATATGTACACAGGAATCAGGGATACAAATGGAAGGTAAAATGTGTAACGAATGATAAATCCATACAGTTTCCAAATCCACCAGCTTCCCAGAACCATTTGACATCACTGCCTAAATTTGTGCGGTGGTAAGCGGAAGTAAGCACTAGTAAGCAAGAGTAAGCTTTTTTAAGCAGTAGTAAGTGGGAGTAAGCATATTTAAGCAGTAGTAAGCCAGTTTAAGCTCATTTGTGGGGGTAAGCAATGCTTACACAGGTTAAGCAATATTGAAGCTGACTCTCTGTAAGCATATTTATCCGGAGGTTAGCATTGCTTACCTTCGTGCAAATCCACGCATACCCACTTACAATTGCTTAAAAATGCCTTAATCACTCTGTATGCATCAGCAATTGTTCTGGCCAGAAACAAAACAAACATCCCTTACAGGTCTTAAACCCAGGACCCTGTCCACTATAGTCACAGTAGGTAACCACTAAGTCATCACAACAGTACAAAAAATTGAGGTATCACCAAACAAATTCTCACTATAGGAAAATCAAACTGAACATGTGAAAGGAATCTATATACAGTTTTATGTTGTATAACCTACTACATAACATAAATATGTGAACTGGAGTACTGCATTAAGCTCAGATGTGGTGTCATTCTAATAAAGTGTTGAAATCACCTAATAAACACACGGACCCCATACAGTGTATGTACACATGAATCATGGATACCAAACACACATATAACATGTAATGAATAATAAAGCAATGACAAAAAGCAAATATAATGCAAATTAAAAATTAAGCAACGCTAAGCATTGAACAGCCCAGCTTAGTAGGTGTAAGCAATGTGTAGACCAGCTAAGCCAGTTTGCCCATTGGTAAACCTCTTTAAGCAATGCCAGCCATAGTAAGCAGGTTTACCCATAGCTCAGCATTTTCAAAACCATTACAATCACTGCACAGTGCAGGAAACCAGCTTTATTTAAACCCAACAGGTGGGAATACATCTCATAACTGGTTGCAGCTTCCTCCTGTAAGCACTATGTCTGCTATGGGAGAGAGTGTGCGCTTTCGGGCACAGCGCTGGGGCATCCAGGAGTCCAGAGTCATGGCAGGACTCCTTGTGAAAGACCATTACAAGAGACTGCTGCAGGCCCAGTACCAGGGTTCCCAGTACAAAGCAGAACCCTGGGACCATCTTGCCCATGGCCTCACCAGTGCCACTGGCATACCCCAAACTGGTGAACAGGTCAGGCATCACTATGCCGACCTGAAGCGGAGAAAGGGGGATGTCATGGATCAGTGGATCCAAGAGGCTAGGAGGACAGGGGATGTACCAGCCATGTGTAAGTATCAGTCCACTACCTGTTTAATAATTGCCAGCTCATGTATATAATGAATAGGTATGGCTAAATATTCCTCTTATGTCTTTCACAATGGCAGATGAGCGGGCTGTGAACCAGGAAGCTCATGCCTGTAGACTGCAGCAGTTGTGATGCGAGGCAGGTTAGTAATACTCTTGCATGTATGGTCATAGGAAATAAATGTAAAAGTAGTAGTAAGTTAACTGCCTGTATAAAACCTGTATTGTTTAAAGCATGTACTCCATATACCAGAGAATATGGCAGGAAGAGTCACATATAGATTGTATGTAAATAAAAGCATAATAGCCTGACAATAAAGGTCTAACTGTTAGACTGCATGTATTTACACTGGAATCATATGGTAATGTAGAGTTGCAATCCCTTAATAATACTGTTGTATTAAGCATTGTTACCCACACTGTGCTACATAAATAAAATGTGTAGGAATGTCTGCATATGACTGTTGTAATCTCAAGAGGTCATATAGTACAACTGAGAGACTTAGTCAGAAAACAGTGAAAAAACAGACAACAAAATCCAAATAGCACACTCAACTGAGACGGGAACTGTTGTATTTTTAGCACACACAGCTATGGTTTGAATCCTGAGAGTGGTAGTAGGCTGTATGCAGAACCATACCCCACAACTGTACAGATATGTCCAGAATGTCCAGTAAATCGGCCCATATCTGCTGCTTGTCCCCCTGGCAAATCACTGGGATGATCCCAGACATTTAGCCAACAAACAAGAAATACAACTGAAATACAACAAGAAATACAAAGAAAATATAAGAACAAACATGTCACTCTAACATCTCCCCAAAATGTTATGAGAGTAATAAGCAAAGTATATCCCATCTACACCTCCATGCTCCATGTTGTCAAGATGTGACCAGAGTGTGTACAGTAACAGAGTGAGACGTATGTGCATAATACTAATGTGTAATCTGGTAATTTATGTGGCAACATTCAGGTAGTGCTAACAAACATTGCTCCAACATGTCTGTCAGATATGAACACTATGCCTAGAAATAAAAGATTGATATCCTGTACTGCTACTGTTTACTCTGGTATTGTATGTCATTGTTATTGTTGCAGTTGGTCTGAATAATAAGGTATTACTCATCAATGTCAGCCACACTGTGCTACATAATAAAACTGTCTAGGAAATCCTGTATAAGAGTGTTGTAATTATAAGGTCTGAATGTAAAACCACAGGGGAATTATAGACAGAAATCAGACAAGAGATGCAGAGCAATATTTATATAGCACACTCAAATGTGATGGACAGTGTTTTATTTTTAGCAGACACAGCCATGGTTCGAATCCTGGGAGTGGTAGTAAGGTGTATGCAGAATCATACCCCACAAGTGTACAGAATTGTCCAGAATGTCTAGTTAATTGGCCCATATCTGCCGGCTGTTACCCTGCCCCCCTGCCATATCTGTGTGCTAATATCTGACATGCTGGCAGCATTTCATGCTATATAACTGACTGTCAGGCCTGTACATATTTGGAAAATGTCAATGAAAACAAACCTGTCATTGTGCAATTCACTAAAGGTTTAAGAGGGCAATAGTTGAAATATGTCCTGGTTCACCTGCATGTGGTCAAGACATTCCCAAAGTGTATGCAATAAGAGATTGACAGGTATGTGCATAACATCAATCTGAAATCTGGGAATATGTGTAGAAACATTTAGGTAATGTTAAACAATACCTCCACAGGTATACTAGGTAAGAGGTGTATACTGCAGGTAAAACTCAGTTCATGTATATAGTTGTCTACATCCATACCACTGTCCAAACTAAGGTGATAGGGTTGTGTAATAATACCTGTAAGGTAGAGATCATAGCACTGACTAGGAAAGTATTGAGAACTACATGAATATACTAGTTGTTAATTGACATCTTTTTCTCTCCCCCACCATATCTGCAGCAATAAACTAAATAAACAACTCAATCGGTATGTGCTGCATTAAATCTACTGTTGATACATATGTCCTATTGTTTGATAATTATTTAAATGTGTGTTTCTATGCATGTGCCATGTTGAAATTCTCCCACATTGGTGCCATGCTGCCATCAATGTACCTGCATGCTGTTGTAATGGCCACTGTGGTTCCATACAGGTATGTGTTCTGTTTGCTATGCAACTGTTCCATATCTGGTGTTTGGGTTAATGGGAATATCTATGCATGCTGTTATACCTAATCTTGGAATTTGTTAACTATTACTAACCACACCATAGCAAGTTTGGGAAGGCTGGTCCCGGCGGACCCACCAGTTTCACCTCAGCTGGTCATGGCACCGGGCACCAGCATGTGTGGGGCCCACCCCATGACCTCCTCATCCATTGGTCCTTCACCACCTTCAGATGGAACTGCCTCAGGGGATGGGGTTCGCCCCCCCTGGGAGCGGGCATGAATAGAGCACTGTCACCCATCACCAGGTCCGAGGTGTGGTGAGTAGCGAGCTATGCAGGGAGTTCGGAGATCTGTTACACCAGCTTGAGGGCCATGTGTCACAACTGGAGGGTCGGCCTGGCCCTCCTACTCAGCCCCCAGCACAGCCTTTGGGGCTGTGAAGGTGCAGTGGTAACTGCCCATGGGTGGGAACCTCAGTACCACTGTTTCCACTGGGGGCTGTTTGGCTTCTGATTTCCAAACACCCCTCCACATCAAGGTGCCCCCCCCACATGTGTCATATACTGCCCCTGTATGCATCTTGTCTGTTTTGTCTGTTAACCTACCCAACCTACCCCCCCAGGTATACTTACTATCCCTCCCCAACATCCCACTCTCACCTGAAAAAAAAAAGGCACTCTGTTCCCAAAAAAAAGCTCACCCCATACATAGCTGTCCATTTCACACAGATGTCCACTGGACACGTAATCTGGTCTAACTGGCTTCACAACATGTTATTATTGTCCTCACCCGTCTCTCAGGGGTTTGAGTGTCCAAATCTATCTCCAAATTCAGTGTTTAAGCACAGCTGTTGCTGTAGAAGAAATGGGCAGGTATGGACCTTCCCTACACCCATCCTGCAAATCCTTAGCTATTTTCCCTACTGTCTTTCCCTCTTTGTGCCCCTTTTTCACCAGTTTCCTATCAACCCTTTTTCTTTTCTTTTAAAGAAATTAGTGTGGGGATAAGCAGGTGTAAGCATTATTAAGCAGCAGTAAGTGGGTTTAAGCCTGTTTGCATGGGGGTAAGCAATGTCTACACAGGTTAAGCAATTGAAAAGCTAAATCAGTATAAGAAAATGTAACCGGTAGTTAGCAGTGCTTACCTCCATGTAAGCCCACGCAAACACACTTACAACTGCTTAAAAGTGCCTTAATCACTCTGTACCCAATGGCACTTGTTCTGCTAAGCAACAAAATACACAGCCTCTGCAAGCTCAAACCCAGGACTCTGCACACCAATGCTAAAGTGATTTACCAACTAAGCCATGTTCGATACACATAACTCTAATGTTTTCACAAACATATCAACCAGCACAGTCATTCAACAGTCCTGTTGCATCACATGTTGTTATATCTAAATATACACATATCAGATACATAAGGTGTGATACATCTGGGAAGGTATACACAACAGTAATGTTTACACATGACAAGATTGGATACATACATATACTACATGTACATATTCATATGTATGTATTTCTACACATCTGTATAGTGCATCATATATATGGCCATTTATAGCTCTCTCTCTCTCTCTCTATATATATATATATATATATATATGTATATATATACATCTTATATGTACAGATATACCTATTTATATCCTGTATATGTAGATATCCATAACTATATGTGCATATATATCTATATACAGGTATATAGATATGTATGTGCATAAATATATCTATATACCTGTATATGTGTAGACAAATATATATGTTTACCATATGTCCAGAACATGTAATGGAGTCCTACCTCACCACCAATAGTCTCAACATCTTAGTACAAGGGGATGTCATGTATGTATGGCAGGTATATATGTAGACTGTTGCTACTTTAACAGGGGTTGTCTTAGACATGCTGTGTGTGGGAGGTCACATCTGCTTTAGACATGTACGCCATTGGTTACTGACAGACATCTGAAGGAAATCATAGTACAGTACCATTGATAGCCCAGTAATAATCCTGTGGACTACAGCAGAGATATGACCAATATATTTGGACAGTCTGGCACTCTCTGGTCAGTCCAGAGGTGTACACAGATCCCCTTCGTGCGAGACATGTGGACCAAGCCTGACAATGTGGATGTTAACAGCCATGTACATGGGTATATCATGTAAATACTGGACTACATATGCCCACACAGTTTATGCATTCACACACGTCTGTCTGTCCTGACACATGATAACTGGTGATGGAGAGGTCACATGGCCACATACTACCCAGTAGTTACTGACATACATCTGTACAGAATCCTACTGCTTTGTCAGAAATACACAACAGTTATGGTGGCCTGGCAGAGGTATGTCTTGCAAATATCTGGACATAACAGCACACTGGGTAATTAGACTAAGCTGCAAGGCATGTAACAAAGCAAAGCAAAAAACTACAGGCAGACTGCCACAACACTGGACTACATTCTGTATGGGGGAATACACATGTACCTGCAAATATAGAAGGCTCTACAGGCATGTTACAGCACAGAGTAACAGACACCTGTGAGAAAGTGTGTACCCACAACCAATGTGAACACAGCCACAGCCACATGTGGTGCACAAGCTTAATATGACACTATATGGACTGTCTGATAAACACCATCCTCATATGTGCCACTCACACACTAACCCTACATAAACTGGGTCACAACACAGTGTGGTCCAATGCCTGTCTGGGGTATGGGACATGAATGTGTTTGGCCATATAAATTTGTGAGCTGATATGCTACCATACACTGGAGCAGCATGTAACATCAGATAAAACAGGACCAAGAACAATGGCATCTACCTCAGTCTGTGCACAGGCCAAGGTACGTATTCGCAATACACATACTATCGACAATCATCATAAGTACACAGACCCCAGTACTGTACACGCAACTGCAGAATGTCAAGGTTATGTCCTCAGACATATCCCCTACTATACATAACATGTCTAGCAGTCTGATATCTGACTGGCTTGTTATCAGGTATGATGTCAATAAATAATGGTGTACAGGACATATGCACCTCTTACTGCATGTCATATATACAAAGGTTGACAGACTTGTGGCTGGAGCCACAAACACTGGCCCAATATTGGCATGTTGCTGTGATACCCTCATATATTTACTGTTGTAACAGGGTTTGTTGTGACATATTTCCTATGAGGGATATGAAGTCAGTAACTCTCATGGTTGTCACCATGTACTGACTGCAGTCCTCACACTATGCTTCTGCAGTTCTAAGATAGGTCATCTGCGAGTAACACCAGAAACGTAAGACTCCAAACACTGCCCAGTCTGCAGATAATCTTACAGGTGGGATTTTTCTCAAACACATAACACTGTCATGACAGGTATTAAATCATATAAACCAGCCATATCTACACACACCCTGTGAAACCAACATTACTCCAAATGCAGAAGAGCAACACTTACATTCTGTAGTCATGTCTGGCACATCCACCTCCTGTTTGTTGGCCTGTCTCCACAGTGTATGTTGTTATAGGTAAATCCCAATACCATCTGTGATGCTGTTTGCCAAATACCAACATGAGTTCCTGGTTACTGTGAATGAAAAGGCCCAACACACACATGATGTTCCTAGATACTGGAGTGTGTTTCCATGCAATTGGCTATAGGAATGTTACCACAGTTTTTCCACATACAATCAGCTAGAGAGAAACTGCAATTGGTGCAGAGACCATCAGCTGATCATGAGCATCACTTACAAAACACAAGCTGCTGCCTAAGCAAAGCAGGTGTACTTCTCCACATCCACCAGAGGGGGAGTGAGAGAGATAGACAGAGACAAAGTAAGACAGGGAGGGGGTTGTAGAGTAAAACCTAAGTATATTTGTATCACACACTTACCCATACAGGGTTTCAAACCCCTGACTGACTATGTATTGTTATTACATGTCTATGCAGTTATTGTATGTGCCACATAGCTTACATTTTGAGGAGTTGCCAAAGGTATATGTGATGGTGAGTGACATCTGCAACAGTGATATAGGAGTGATAAGGTAGGGGTAGTACACGTGCCTGTCCACATGAGCAGGTGTCAACATTGACACAGCCACACTCTCTCAGGGACTCACACACATTAACACACTTGGCAGGGTCAGGAATAGACTTCCTAACTAGCTACTTTGCCACAATAAAGTAATATGCAGGCATCACATGCACCACAGGGGTTATATAGATGATATATGGGCAAAGGGTATGTGAAGGTGTCTGACATCAGACGGCATGCTTCAGTAGGCCAATGTGAGGTGTAGTGAGTGTGAATGGGGTCAAAATCATTATACTCCACACACACAGACACAGGGTGCCAGTACTGACATGCATGGGTGCATTGTTTCACAGGTGTGTAGTGGTTGACTGTGCCAGAAGGCTGTACAAGGCTAGGTGAAGGGTATACCTTGGCATCAGGCCACATGACAATGGTCTGCACTGTGGCTAAGGGGTGTAGTGTCTGGATTGGCCCACACAGGTGGGTATTGCATTCACCATCCAGTCATTTGGGTTACTATTATGGATAGCCAGTGCTGTGCAATGCTTGCCATGTATGTGTTCTATAGTCCATGACATGGATGGTGTCTGGGATGTGCACACATCCTACATGCATGTTCTGTGACATGTGGAGCAGTGCCTGGGGTGTCTAGCCATGTTGTGTACACAGATTATTATCATCAGTTACTGCACAGTTATAAATGTTCTCCATTTGTAGGTGTGAGTAGTGACTGTGAATGTCCAAAAAAATGGTACGCTCTCCACACAGAGTTTCGTATTTGCCATGTCTGGGAATAGAACTCCTACCTCACTAGTTTATCACACTATAGCATTATGCAGTTATAGGATGTGCCACAGAGGTTAATGGGCTACTCCTTACCCAAAGGTGTATTTCAAAGTGATCAACATCAGTAGGCTTGCCAAAGAAGGGCACTGGAGGTTGTAGTGACTGTGAATGGCCTCAAAAGCATTGCTCCCTACACAGACAAACACAAACATCCGCACTTACCATGTGTGGGAATAGAACTCCTACCTAACTAGTTTATCACACTACAGCATTACACAGTTATAGGGCACACGGCAGAAAATACTGGGCTACTTTTTCCCCAAAGGTGTATTTCAAAGTAAATGACATCAGCATGCTTGCCAAAGAAGGGCACTGGAGATAGTTGTGACTGTGAATGGCCTCAAACCATTGCTCCCTCCACAGACAAACTAACACACACACAAACATCCGCACTTGCCATGTCTGGGAATAGAACTCCTACACAGACAAACTAACACAAACCAAACATCCACACTTGCTCTGTCTGGGAAGAGAACTCCTACCTAACTAGTTTATCACACTACAGCATTATGCAGTTATAGGACACATCATGGACATTAATAGGCTACTTCTTTCCCAATGGTGTATTTCAAGGTGAATGACATCAGCAGGTATGCCAAAGTAGGGCATTTGAAATTGTAGTGAATGTGACTAGCCTAGAAAGCATTGACCCCTACACAGTTGCCACATCTGGGATTAGAACTTCTACCCAGCTAGTACATCACACTACAGCATTACACAGTTACAGGACACGCCACAGAGATTAATGAACTATGGTGTCCCCAAAGGTATACTTCAAGGTGAAGACATCAGCAGCTTGCTATAGTAGGGCAATGGGGAGGGAGTGTGTGTGCATGGGCCATAACCCATTGATCTAGAGGCAGACACACCACACTCAGGCACACACAGGTTTATATTCCACAGGTACATGTACCCAACTGCTAGATGACTACTGACTTGTATAGTCATGTTGCACAGTTAGCACTAGCACCACAGACTCTATAATGCTGAAGGATTCCAGTGGCAAATGTCTGCAGTGATTGACATTTACGCATCATGTGGTTTTAGCCAATTGGCTGCGTGCAGGGGAGGACAGGCCTCTTGATGGATGGTTCTTTGTCAATGTCACTCTCTTCCACACATCTATGTATGTCTACTTTTAGCATATTATAGTGTGTTGTCCTTGGATATATGTGCGCATTCCTATCCAATGTGTGTGTAAAGCATGACTGGTGCATCCTGAGGAGTGTATGCACTTACATCTGTGACTGTCAGATATGTATGGTCCACTGTTGTTGCCAGACATGGGCTTCATTTGCCAGACATGGGCTTCATTTCTATAAGTGTGTGATCATACCTAGTATGACCTTTCAGTATTTTGTTGTCTGACATAGCCTTCATTTCTCTGTGTGGGAGCATGCCCAGTATGACCTTCTGTATTTTGTGTGAATCCATTCCAGGTAGACTGTACTCCAGGGCAGAGTTTTTTGTTCCACACCTACAGCTAGCAAACTGCCGTGGTGGTGGTGCTGTGGTAGCCTTGTCTCCTCACAGTAAGACGCTGACCGGTTCGACTCTCAGCTAGGGCGTCTTCTGCGTGGAGACATGCGTGAATGGGCATACCTTCGTTGAAGGTTGTGCATCAGGGCTGGCAACTCGGCATGTAAATATCAACTGCCAATCATTAGCGGACTGGAGTTCCGCTGTGGCAACCCCTAACTGGGAAAAGCCGAAAGACACAGCAACAACAACCTACAGCTAGCAAACTGTTTCTGCAGAATATCTGTAGATCAGTTGACAATAGGGTCAAATTGGGCAAAGGATAGTGGGCTACTGTAGGTAGTTGTGTCTGTGCTGCTTCTGCTACACATTCCTGGTTTTAGCAGAGATATTCAGACATGTGTACTGTTATACACTGTGATGTTTTATGTCATCAAGTACTGTCAGGTAGACATATTTGCTTGCAGTGATGTCATGGAAAACACAGAGTGAATGCAGCTGTGTCCAGTATTGTGGTCAAATGCCTACATATTATTGCACACTCATGCCATTCTGGAGGGGGAGCTGCAGACACTTGCTGCCGGGTCTGTTTAACTTGTTCAGCACTTTGGTACAGTGGTGACAGAGGATCCCATACTTGTACATCCATCGACGTGACAGTATGACCATATCTTGATGTGGCAATACCTCACAGCTGTACAGATTCACACAGGTTACCCAGACGCTGGGGTTATAATTCTGGACATTACCCCTACACATTGTGGTTTATGAGCAGATTTGTAGCCACCCATTCTTGTGTTTGCAGCCAGGGATAGTATGTGCACACGGCTGAGTTTTGGACTTCACACACTCCATGCTGCCCATGCTCCCACCCCCCTCTATTATTCTATCCTCTTCAATACATTATGCAAACATTCTCTGATATTTTCCCTATAGTTATCACCTTATCACAACAGTAAATTGGTGTTGGTCCACAGTTCATGCAGTAGGACATGGTGGACATGTTACTGTGATTTGTCCACATGACCTTGCATATGGGTTCTGTGGACTGTGTTATGTTGTTATTTGGGAGTCCATGACATAGTATACATTGTCAGTATGGGTGAGGCACAGGTCTTTGGCAGAGGCCTGTAGGCCATTTGGTAGTGATGCAGACCAGCTGTAGCAGCCCATTGCAGTCTGTCAGTCCTACAGTCCCAGACTGCAATACAGTATATTCTCCTGGGGTGAAAGGGTAGGTATGCTAGGTGTTTATACCAATACTTTCTGTCAGTATTGATCCAGTGGTGTGGATGCTGGCAGGGTGCTGCTTATAGCTAGGGACACACCTGCATGGGACACCTGCTCTACATGCTGCATTCTTTTGCTATTGCCATACATAGGTGGGGGTCATATTGTACTCATTCCCAACAGCAGGGATATGACCGGAGAGGTGCCTGTGGGTGGTGGTTGGGTGGGCTGGGTGCATGTGTGCTATGGACAGTACTTGCATCTGACTCACAGATATGCATGAGCATTCCACTTATGCTGGCTTGTGCAGGGACATCAACTTTTTCTCAATACATCATTCCTATGACCTTTGTGGTCTGTCAATGTTTGTCCAGATGACAGCGGTATTCCCTACTACAAGCCCAGATAATGTGTTGCAAACCAGTATGTGCAGTTCCAAAGTTGTGTCCATTTGACAGGTACATATTATACACTGTCTGTCTGTGTTACGTCTCCCCGTGTACTGCTTGTATATCTGGGCCAACAGCCATGCCATGTCCATCTTTCAGATGGTGACACATATTACTTCCAAACATTTACAATAGCTTACTGCTAGAATGTGTTATACTGGCAAGCATTGTGTTTGGCACTGCAGTTGTGAGGACTTGGCCTTGTCATCGGCAGTACTGCACAATGGTCACCAGGACAAACCTCAACATGCATACATACTGACCACTCTCACACAATATACAACACACACCAACCTAACACATGCAGACCTGCATATTGTACACATGCTACAATCTATCCTGCTACCTTGGCCAGCTCAGGTAATCTGTGCTCCACTATTATTATACCTATACATAAATGTTACTACATTTCTACATAAGATTGGTGGGGCACACCTGACTGTTACTACATTTCTACATAGGATTGGGGGAGCACACCTGACTTTTATTATGTGTCTACATCGGATTGTGGAGGCACACCAGAATATTACTACATTTCTACATAGGATTGGGGGTGGGCACACCTGACACTTGTATACATTTGCTATGACTACACTGGTATGTCAGGTACTCCATTTCTTTTCAAACTCCATAGGAAAATACCTCCCCCACACATTACCTCACTAGACTCTTCTAACTTTTTCAAAAAAACAACTTTCTATTACATAACAACTCTTGGCTTTGCTGCTTTGCCCTGTACCCATCCATTGACTTCTTCGCTTCTTCAGCCATACCATACCTCCCTACGAAAATCTTTCCCTTTTCTGCTATTTTTCAAATGACTAAATTACTGTACTAAAAAAAAAAAAAAAAAAAAAATAAATATATATATGAAGCTTTTGTTGTTTTTTTCTTTTTTTTTTCTTTATTTTCTAATACATTAAAATGTATGCATTGTTGCTTAAATGTTTAACCTTGTTTTTAATTGTTCTCCTTTTTCCCCCGGCCTCCCTGAAAATGGAAATTATCCAGCTGACTCAATAAAATAACAAAAATAAAATAAAATTCTGTATTCTAACCTATCATTCTGACTAGAGGCATATCAGTGTACTACAGGTCTTAGGTCTGATTGACTTACATTTCAGTTTCTGACTTCTTACCCTTCAGAACAAACATCCCACTGCCTGACCTGTTGTAGTCTGTATGTGTAGGCCTGGGTGGGGGTTACCCATAGCCATCAATCAGAGGCCATAGCACAGCCTTTGTTTGTGTTTGTTTACACCTGTCCTGCTGGCTGAGATTGTTATTGGGTATGTGAGCCTTCCTGAGTGGCATGTGTGTGTCATATGGACACTCATGTGGCCCAGCACATTTCCTGCAGTGGGTTTTGTCACCATGTGTAGTACTGGCTACTATGATGACACCAGTGTTTGTTACAGATCTCATGATGCCACTATAGGTGTCTACTATCTGCTGGCATCCCATTCAGCCACCTGATTCCCTTGCATGCTCACATCCATACCATAGATACAAGTAGCAACACATACTACTTCATTCGGCAAATGGTAGGAAGAATGACTTACCTTGTGGCTGTGCTGTTATTGAAGATGGTGCTGGAGGGCTGCCTATGTCAGATGCAAATAGTACACTCCTTATACATGGTTAAGCATGGATACTGTCATGTTTGGCATCCCTTTTACTGTATGTGCGAGTCAGAGAGAGGTGTCATTCCATGGGTCCCTACTGTGTCAGTGTATGTGCTAAGAGTTGCCTCTTTACCAAGGCCAGTGCATACTGGTCATGCCTCTTTCTGCCTACTGGGGCAGGCACAGGTTGTTCCTCTTCCAAGTCGCTCTGTGCCTGTGCAGGCCTTAGTAATGGTGGGGGGCTTTGTGGCCCTGCCCTATGCTGTTCCTGCTGCAGCTGTTTCTGCAGGATCATATTGTGTAGCATGGCACACACAATGACAATTTGAGTACATGTAGCTGGTGAGTACTGCAAGGCTCCACCAGATGTTTCCAGGCACTGGAACCATGACTTGAGCATCCCAAACACATGCTCTATTATAATTTTGGGCTGTCCGTGTGCCTCATTATGGAGTTCTTGTTCGGGTGTGTGCATTTCTGATGGGTGTCATCAGCCACGACTCCAGTGCATAACCAGCATCCCCCACTAGGTGACCATAAGGGATTTCCCCATTGGCAAATCTGTGGTACAGCTGCATCAGATTCCAGATGTGGGAGTCGTGATAGCTTCCAGAGCAGCCAGCTCACACATTCATTATAATGCCCTGGGCATCGCACATGACCTGGCAGTTGATGGAGGGGAAGCCCTTGCAGTTGATGTAGACCCTACACTGTTCACCGGGTAGTGCTTTGATGGATATGTGTGTGCAGTCTATAGCACCCACTACCTCAGGGTATTCTGATATTTTGTGGAAGAGATGCATATTGCTGGCAAACACATCACGGGTGTTGGGAAAATATATGTGCTCACTGGCATGTGCTGACATGGCATCCAGGAAGTGGTGGAGTACGCTGGATGCTGATGCCTGTGAGATCCCCATGATATCCCCAGTTGGCCTTTGGAAGATACCTTTGGCTAGTATTCTTAGGCCTACACATACCTTGGTATCCACTGGGATGGGTTCCCTTCTGTTAGTTCTGTGTGTCAGGCGTGGCCGGCACAGCTCAACAATTTGCTGTAGGAGGTCCATGTCAACCCGATAGCGCTCCACTATCTCCAGCTCATGTAGCCACTTGCAGGTTACCCTGGATGTCTGTATACTCTTCTCCGTCTCCTCACTGTGGGTTGGTCGACAGCATTCTCATCATCACCAGCCTCAGCCTCTTCCACATGTTGATGTATGATAGCTGCTGCAGCCCCTATCATTTTGTTGTTTTTGTTTGTAAAAATGTCCCAGCTTGTATACACCAGTGGTGTAGAGTATGTGGGAAAAACCAGAGGGAAAGGTGTTTGCATAGTTTATAGTAGTGTTCTGGGCTGGGCTGCTGCCTGTGTAATTAGCTAATTCTGATACATTTCACCTGCCAGCTATGCTAGTTCTCCTTGATTACCTTCCTACTGCTGTTTTCCCTTCCCACTGCCTTCCTGTTTAAGCCCGGGGGTGTGCCACGCAAACACAGTGCTGAAATGTGCACAGAGCTGCTATTTCCAGGTTTACTTTTTTTTCCTTTAAAACACAGTGTGTGGTGCGCACTCCCGCTCAGGCAATGTAAAGAGTGCTTGGCAGCCTCAGACACACCCCCTTGCTTAACTCTGCTAAGCTAAGTGAAACCTGAGCCACAGGGCTCCAATACGCTTACAGTATGGCTGACACACCCCCTATGATGTCAGCTATCTCTTAGGCTTGAACCATGCTAGTCCTGCACTTACACTGTTGGGTGCTGGCTAGCATTGAGGGGGAAATCTGGGATTCAGTATCATCCCCCTCATTTGCATAGGATTGCCTGCTAATGCATAGTTACACGTCCCACACTGAGGCTTCCTCCTTAGCAACCACTATTCACTGGCCATGTTGTCTTCTGCCTGCCATTGAGTATAATGGCAAAATAGTGATTTTGGTTAGAATGCTTATTTCAGGTTATTTTTTTACATTTTCGGCCCGATCCCATTTGCGCTTCGCTGCCGTCCGCTTAAACAGCTGAAATCAGCTAAAAAAAATAAAAGTTATTTTTTTTATTTTTGCAACTCTTTTCCATGCCACTGGCCATATGTATTTGGCCATTAGCATGGTTTCCACATAATATACACCCTTTATTTGGTGCTGTCATGGCTCCATTTAGTAGTTTGCAGAAATGTACTCGGTTGCTAACCGAGTAAATTTCTGCACACTACACTAGTCCTGCATGGCCAGCTGACAGCTTCATGGATCACACATTCACCTCATTTGCATGTTTTTCACCTGCAAATGGAGTAATTTGCATACAGGATCTGTGTCCATGCAGGAATAGTGCAGGAGAGCTTGTGCAAGTCCCTGCAGCTTATTCCTGGATGACACGGTGGCCATATTGCCTCCAAGACCTCCTGCCCTATTCCTGCATGCTGTGCAGGGCTTGCTGAATCCAGGGGAATGTTATTAGAAAGTAATGGATAATGTTATTAAAAAGCAATTGATATATTAAATGGGAGTATTAAGCAAATAACTGGTATGTGGAAATCATTTAAGTTATCTTATTTTAATAACATTTATCCAGTATATAGTTATGTTCTGGTTAAATTAGGGTACAAATCAAGAGTCCATTTGTTTCTTGTGGATATGGGTACAGAATTTTTTTTTATATTGATCAAAATTAAATCCAGTTTAAAGGAGGTATAAATAAATGTGATATTAAGGAAGTGGGACTAAGATGTGGATCCATCCCAGTTTGGCTTTGTCAAAGGCAGATCATGCCTTCTAAACTTGGTTGACTTTTTTTTTGAGTCACCAAAGCCAATTGATGAGGGAAAGGCAGTCCAGCATACTCTACCGGTTGAAAACTCATCAGCTTAAATGTTAACCCATACATCACAAGATGGGTTGCAAACTGGCTGAGTGGACAGAACCACAGGGGTCAGAGTTGCTGGGCCTAGCGTCAGACAAAGCTCAAAGCAAGTCACGTACCACAGGGCTCAGTCCTGGGCCCCTCTGTTTGGCATCTGTTTTCTCCGTACTTTCAAACACAGGAAGGCAACAGGGGGGTTATGGCTGACAAATGACTGTAATGACTGTAAACTGGAAAACACATAGAACACAGATATCCTTCAGAAGGGTCTCAGAAGGGCATCCCTACAGAAGAAAGTAAACTGTGCCAGAGCCATACAAAAATAAAGTTAAATATGCAAAATGCATACCCTTACCCTTCGAAGGACAAATAGGTGGCAATCCACTGAGCACAGAAGAATTTCACAGAAGAAGGTAAGAAGTTATCAGGTTGGGTGGGGTCTGGGTTGATAGTAGTCTGTCACCCATGTAGCCTTCTCTATTCTAAAGACCTTACCTCTTCATTCTCTTATCTTCACAAGGGGAGGTCATCTCCCCTATCTATGTCATCTCATCAATGGAACTCATCATGCCCCGATTCAATGCAATGCTGACCACCCTTGCAGCAGCTGGAGAGGCATTAATTTGCAGCAGCTGGAAGGAAAGACAAAACAAAACATGTAAATCATGCACAACATCTGAACTAACTCGTCTCATTGCCTTGCCTGCCGCTGTTCCAGCCTTACCTCTGTTGCTTACCGCTTGCTCCTTTTGACCTTTGCCTAGCATACAAAAACCCATTCAAAATGAATATTTTGGGAGACTTAAAGCTATTAATAGGACGTGCTGGAGGATAGATTCATCACCCAAAGACTCTCTATGCTGTGTGGAAAAAACCGGGTATATGTGAGGCAGAGCACTGCTGGCCTTGTTCAAGAGAAATCTTGACCAATGGATGGGAGAGATCGATATACCCCCCCAGGGATTACCTCAGTGTCACTGCTCGACAGCAGGCACATAAAAATAGTTCTAGTATAGTTCCCAGGGGTAAGATTAAATAATTGTACTGTTCATGTGACTTCATTACATTTGTATTAAATAATCCCCCAGATTCACTATCCTTCCATGCAAGGCTAGCTTAGTCCTGCACGGAAACGGCCATTAAGGAGCAGGATGGCAGAGTGCCATGCATATTAATGAAGGCATCCTGCCTGAGCTCCTAAACTTACATGGAGTGTGTACGTGTGCAGGGAGTGTGTCTGAGAGCAGAGCTCTCAGAATATACATGCCCCTGCAATGAAGAACAGCAGAGTATGAATAAGAATGACTGAGACTTCTCATAGGTGTTCGCATACCACCAGCAACATCCCCCCAAATTTACAAGAGCAACAGATAAACATACAATATAAAGAATATTTTTTTTATGAAACAGATTAAATTTAACCATAGGTGTGCGGGTTAGCCCATCGCTTAGCTATGGTTAATGCAGCTTAAATACCACAAGAGGATAAAAAGCACAAAATATACAAATGAAACAGTACAGCAATAGTGTAGTGGGCAGAGGATTCACCTTATGAGCAGTCATTACCTGTTCGAGTCCCACTCAAGTACAATCCATTTTCCATGTCAAATCACTGTATGATCAATTTATTTTGTTGCATAACCTACAATAACATATATTTATAATGTAAATATTTATAACATATATTTTTGAACTGGAGTACTGCATTAAATGCAGATGTGAGGTGTCAGTCTCATAATGTTGCAAAGTCCACACATAATCACAAGTGCCCCAAACAGTATATGTACACAAGAATCAGGGATACAAATGAAAGGTAAGATGTGTAATGAATGATAACTCCATACAGTTTCCAAATCCACTACCTTCACAAGAATCATTAGACATTACTGTCTAAATTAGTGTGGTGGTAAGTGGGAGTAAGCACTAGTAAGCAAGTGTAAGCACTATTAAACAGTAGTAAGTAGGAGTAAGCATATTTAAGCAGTAGTAAGTGAGTTTAAGCCCATTTGTAAGAGGGTAAGCAATGCATACACAGGTTAAGCAATATTGAAGCTAACTCCCTGTAAGCATATTTATCCGAAGGTTAGCATTGTTTACCCTCACGCAAACCTGCGCAAACCCGCTTACAACTGCTTAAAGGTGACTTAATCACTCTGTATGCAATAGCCACTGTCCTGGCCAGAAACAAAATAAATAACCTTTGTAGGTCTGGAACCCAGGACCCTGTACACTATAGTCAAAATAGTTAACCACTAAGCCATCACAGCAGTACGTAAGATTAATGTATCACCAAACAGATCCTCACTATAGAAAAATCAAACTGAACATGAGAAATGAATCTATATACAGTTTTATGTTGTATAACCTACTACATAACATAAATATGTGAACTGGAGTACTGCAGTAAGCCCAGATGTGAGGTGTCATTGTAATAAAGCATTGAAATCCCCTAATAAAAACAAGGACCCCATACAGAGTATGTACACATGGATCATGGATACCAAACACATATATAACATGTAATGAATAATAAATCAATTCCCAAAAGCAAATATAATGCAAATTAAATATTAAGCAGCGCTAAGCATTGCACACCCCAGCTTAGTAGGTGTAAGCAATGCGTAGGCCAGGTAACTCAGTCTGCCCATTGGTATACCCCTTTAAACAATGCCAACCTTAGGTAAGAAGGTTTGTCCATAGCTTAGCATTTTCAAATCCATCCAATAGGTTCATAAGTTCATAGGTAGGTACTAGGCTATCGCCCCTGGGGCCTATACAAGCCCGGCCAAAAAGGTACCCTGGCTTTTGCCACCCAAGAAAATTATTTTCCTGTGCCACTGTTGAGCAGAGCCACAGAGGTGATCCCTGGAATGAATTTCCTATTTCCCATCCAATCATCACGATTTTTCTTGAAGAGTGCTAATGAGGAGCTTTGTTTGATATAGATAGGTAGTTTATTCCAGAGTATGGGAAGTCTCTGGGACAGGAATCTATCCCTCTGACATGTTCTGTTTATTGTGGTGACAAGGTTTAGGTCCCTAGAGCATGTAGCTCAGAGGGATTGGGATTTCTTTAGGTGGAGCATGTACAACAGCTCTGGGTTTGACATAGCTTTGTATATTAGGCAGAGATCACCTCTGAGCAGGCGATATGTGACGGAGTAAAGCTGGAGTTTTTTTAGATGTTCTGCATAGTTGCATCTGTTTGAGGCTGGTAATCCTCTTTGTGAGGTATTTCTGCAGCCTTTCCAGTTGTTGTAGATGTCTTGTGAGGTACATACCAAAAGGGGCTTTGTACTCTATAATGGGTCTAGTGAGTGATGAGTAGAGGGGAACAATGACCTATTTTTTTTCTGGATGAGAAACCTTTTGTGATGAGGTGTGCCACCTAGAAGGATTTCCTGACTACTGTGGCGATGTGATTATCAAAGGAGAAACTACTGTCCACCTGTGTCCCAAGGTCTCTTATCACACTTTTGGTGTTAAGTATACTACCACCTATGTTGTAGTTCATGAGTACAGAGCTTTTACCAAAGGGGATGACAATGCACTTTTTGGCATTGAGCTTGAGGCCATGGCATTGACACCAGGCATCTGTCTCAGTGAGGCCCTTTTGCAGGATGTCCACATCATTAGGAGTTTCGATTATGGCTCCTAGTTTGCAGTCATCTGTGAACTCCATTAGCCAAAGACCTTCTGTGTTAGCCTGTACTTCAGAGAAGTAGATACCAAACAGGAGAGGACCCAGGACTGAACCCTGTGGTACTCCACTTGTCACTGGTCTGAAGTCGGATTTGGAGTCTGCTACTTTCACAGTGTGGGTTCTGTCAGTGAGCCAGCTGGCAACCCATCTTGTGACATAGGGATTTTTACCTAGTTTAGTGAGTTTATCTATAATTCCAGAGTGGGGGATGGTGTTGAAAGCCTTGGCAAGAACTAGATAGGCTGTGTGAACCACCTTGCCCTTGTCTACGGCTTTGGTGACTGCTTCAAAGAAGTCTATCAGGTTTAGGAGACATGATCTGCCTTTTACAAACCCAAACTGGGTGGGGTCCAGAGTTTGGAGATTACCAATGTCCTTGTTTATAAGTTCCATGATAATACGTCCTATGGCCTTGCAGACTAGGCTAGTCAGGCTAATGGGGCAGTAGTTCCCTGGGTCCATGTTGGCTCCCCCCTTGTGGAGTGGGATAACCATCGCTGAGCGCCATTCAGCAGCACAAAGCCTGAGGTGAGGCTATGATTGAACATGGTACTTAGGTGGGGTGACAGTTCGTTCTGTAGAACACAGCCTGAGATGTTGTCTTGTTCCACGGATGCTGTGTTCTTGGCTTTGGAGAGTGGGGTTTTTACCTGTGCAGCCATGATTACAGGAACGTTGCATTCTTCTGGTATAGAGATAGGCTCTTTAGGGGGTGAGAGGGGGGTAAAGTTAGCATTGAACCTATCTGCCAGGATGTTGGCAATATCAGTTGGGTCTGTATATTTAGTGCCATTGTGCTGTAACTCAGAGCAGGTCTGAGTGTTGCCATTGAGATTCTTGACATAGCTATAGAATGCTTTGTGGTTGTCTTTAGAATCAGTGGTGATTTTGTTTCCGTAACTAGCTTTGGAGGATTTTATCAGGGATTGCAGCTTCTTACTGAGGCTGACCAGGGAGCTCCTCCACTCATGGGATTTTACTCTCTTTTGCAACAGTTTCTTCCTTCTGTTTTACAGTTTGTTTATGGCAGGGGACCACCAGATTGGCTTCCTTTTTTTGGAGGATAGCATCTTGGTTCTGTTTGGGATAGCATGATCCATGCACTCATGTAAGTGTTTATAAAGTGCAATTGTGTAGGGTTCAGTAGTCATAACTGTACTGCCCACCTGCATGGGTGTTGTGAAGTTCACCACTTCTGTCTTAAGAAGCATAAAGTTGGCTTTGGAGACATTTTTTACCATGGTTTCCTTAATGGGGGGTGGGGGCAGGATGTGGATATCTAGGGTAATTAGCTTATGGTCGAATAGGATCAATGAGGCGTTGACTTCAGGTGTGGAACACCAGTCACTCATGTTGGTAATGACTAGATCTAGGATATTGTTGCCCCTGGTGGGGGTGTGGATAAGTTGATCCAGGGCACTGGAGTTTATGAATTCAAGAAAGCGTTGAGTGAAGGAGTTGGTACATGAGTAGTTTTCCCAGTTAATGGTGGGGTAGTTTAAATCACCCATTATTAGGGTGTTTGGTTGAACCCTAATATCTTCCATTACATCAAGAAAAGAGGAATGGGAATCCTGGGGCTAGGTGGGTGATCTGTAGCAAGATACAATTTGGATTGCAGTTTTGCCCAGAGTTAGTTGCACTTGGATAACCTTGGCTGAATTATGCTGAGCAACTAGCCTGAAGGTGTGGATATCCTTAATGAATATGGACACACCTCCACCTTTGGTGTTCCAGTCCAGGTTACATGGCCGAAAAGTGTGGTATGAGTTACAGCCTGGTAGTGCAGGGGTGCTCTCTAGAGCCTTGAACCAGGTCACAGTCACTGCACAGATATCGATGTTCTCCATTTTAAGGAGTGCCTCGAGTGAGTGCATTTTGAGATTTAGACTTCTAGCATTGAGTAGCATTACCCTCAGTTTTTGCTTGCCTGTTCCTGTTACGGTGGTGAATTTGTCATTTGAACCTTGCCTAAAAAGGCACTATAGGGGCGGCAAGAACCTTAGCCAGTATCCTGAATCCCAGGGTGACAGGTGCAGGCCATCTCTGGCAAAGCATCATGGTCTGTCGACCATGTCATCCCAAGCAGACAGATACTGGATCCCTTTAGAATGGCACCAGAAGCTTAGCCAATTGTTGAAGTCAATCATTTTTTCCTTGTACTGAGGCATCATTCTGGGTGATGGCAGAATGCTACTCAGGGCTAGTGTCATACCTGCCTGGTTTACAAGATCGGAGAGCTCTTCCATGTCTCTTTTCATGTAGTCCAGGGAGATATGTCTCAGGTCATTTACACCATCATGGACAATGACAGAGTCATATTTGTACTTATTGTGGAGTGACCTGAGTGCATGGGTTATGTGGCGGATCCTGGCACCTGACAGGCAGCTGACAGTAACCTTCTCCTTGTTTAGCCTGGTGAGTGGGACATCAGTGTACCTGACTATAGAGACTAGTGTGTTGGGTACGTTGTTTTGCCTTATTGATTGTGGTTGAGTGGAACACTGAGTCTGTGGGCTATGTGTCATTTGGGTTGTGTTGGGGGGTGGAGGTTGCTTGCATTTCTGCTTTGGAGGTCTCTGTTGCTTGAGCAGATCATTATTGAGAGCCTCCATGGATGTTTTTGTGTTTCTATGTGTGGATTTTGGTGGTGTAGATTTAGTGAGACTATGTGATGAGTATAGTGTGGTGCAAGTGTTTACCTTCTCCTCTTGACTGTCAAGTTCAGTCTTGATTGGATAGAGCTTTACCTCCAGTTTGGCTAGATAAGTGCATCTCTCACAGGTTGTAGTGTTGGGTGGTAGGAGGAGAGGTTTGTCTGTGTACATGAGGCAATTTCTACATTACTCCAAGATGCCCAGATTCATTAGATAGACAGGAGAGAACACTGGGAGCTGACCCTTGGACATGCCTGAATAAAAAGCTATTTTCCTCTAGATAAGTGAGGAAAGTGAGTACATGAGCTGTTTCCTCTAAGCAAGTGAGGAAAGTAAGTACCAAAACTGTTTTCCTCTAGGTAATGAGGAAGGTTGAGTGCTGTAGTAATTAGTAGGTTATTTAGTGCTTACAAGTTCTGAACAAGTGCTGATCACGAATAAGCAAATTCAAATGCTAAAACTAAGAATCTGTATCTGGACTAAACTAGTTACAGGAAAGTGTGGAAACAAGTGCAAATGCGGGCTTTTAAATCAGAAAGTTGAGAGAGATGGAAAAACTGCCCAAATGGCCAATCACGGCAAAGTGCAGGAAATTGGCCCTATTTAATCCCAACAGGTGGGAATACATACCATAACTGGTTGTAGCTTCCCCTTGTAGGCAATAAGTCTGGAATGGGAGAGGGTGTGCACTTTGGGGTACAGCACTGGGGCATCCAGGACTCCAGAGTCATGGCAGGACTCCTTGGGAAAGACCATGACCAGAGACTGCTGCAGGGCCAGTACCAGGGCTCCCAATATAAAGCAGAAGCCTGGGACCATCTCGCCCGTGACCTCACCAATGCCACTGGCATACCCCGAACTGGTGAGTAGGTCAGGCATCATTATGTCGACCTGAAGTGGCAAAAGAGGGATCTCTTGGATTAGTGGATCCAAGAGGCTAGGGGGACAGGGGAGGTCCCAGCAGTGTGTAAGTATCAGTCCCCTACCTGTTTAATAATTGCCATCTCATGTATATTATAGATAGGTATGGCTAAATATTCCTCTTATGTCCTTCACAGTGGCAAGTGAGCGGGCTACGAACCAGGAGGCCCATGGATGTCGCTTGGAGTGGTTGCGATGTGAGGCAGGTTAGTAATGCTCTTGCATGTACTGTCATAGGAAATAAATCTAAAAGTAGTAGTAAGTTAATTGCCTGTATAAAGCCTGTTTTGTTTAAGGCATGTACTGCATACACCAGAGAATATGGCAGGAAGAGTCTCATACAGGTTGTGTGTAAATAAAGGCATAATAGCCTGACAATAAAGGACTAACTGCTGGACTGCATGTGTTTACTCTGGTATCACATGGCAATGTAGACTTGCAATCACTTAATAGTACTGTTGTATTAAGCACTCTTAGCCACACTGTGCAAAATAAATAAAACGTGTAGGAATGTCTGTATATGAATGGTGTAATCCCAAGAGATCATATAGTACAACTGAGAGAGACATAGACAGAAAACAGTGAAACGACAGACAACAAAATCCAAACAGCACACTCAACTGAGATGTGAAATGTTGTATTTTTAGTACACACAGCCAAGGTTCGAATCCAGGGAGTGGTAGTAGGCTACATACAGAATCCTACCCACAACTGTACAGATATGTCCTGAATGTCCAGTAAATCGGCACATATCTGCTGCCTGCCATCCTGTCCCCCTGGGAAATCAGTGGGATGATCCCAGATGTTTAGACAGCAAACAAGAAATACAACTAATTGTCAGATATCTATGAGAAGAAACCTGTCACTCTAGCAACTCCCCAAAATGTTATGAGAGTAATAAGCCAAGTATGTCCCATCTACACCGCCATGTTGTCAAGCTGTGACCAGAGTGTGTACAGTAGCAGAGTGAGATGTATGTGCATAATACTAATGTGTAATCTGGTAATTTGTGTGGCAACATTCATGTATTGCTAACAAACATTGCTCCCACATTTCTGTCAGATACGAACACTGTGCCTAGAAATAAAAGACTGATATCCTGTACTGGTACTGTGTACCCTGTTATTGTATGGCATTGTTAGTGTTGCAATTGCTGTGAATAATAAGGTATAACTCATCACTGTCACCCCCACTGTGCCACATGATATAACTGTCTAGGAAATCCTGTATAAGAGTGTTATAATTCACTAAAGGTTTAAGAGGGCAATAGTCGAAATATGTCCCAGTTCACCTGCATGTGGTCAAGACATGCCCAGAGTCTGTGCAAAAAGAGATGGACAGGTATGTGCATAATATCATCCTGGAATCTGGGAGTATGTGTAGAAACAGTTAATTAGTGTTAATAAACAATTCCTTCACAAGTATACCAGATAAGAGGTGTATACTGCAGGTAAAACCAGTTCATGTATATAGTTGTCGACAGCCATACAACTATCCAAAATAAGGCAATAGGGTAGTGTACTAATACTTGTAAGGTACAGATAACAGCACTGACTAGGAAAGCAATGCTAACTACAGGAATATACTAGTTGTTAAATGACATAATTCTCCCCCCCACCATATCAGCAACAATAAACTAAATACCCAACTCAATTGTTATGTGCTGACTTAACTCTAATGTTGGGACATATATCCTATTGTTCGATAATTATTTAAATCTGTTTCTATGCATGTGCTATGTTGAAATACTCCCACATTGGTGGCATGGTGCCATCAATGTACCTGCATGCTGTTGTAATTACCACTGTGGTCCCATATATGCATGTGTTCTGTTTGCTATGCAACTGTTCCATATCTGGTGTTTGGGTTAATGGGAATATCTATGCATGCTGTTATACCTAATCCTGGAATGTGTTGACTATTACTAACCCACATGTGTTGATAAAACATAAACACCATAGCACATACGGGAATGCAGGTCCCAGTGGACCCACCTGTCCCACATCATCTGGCCGTAGCACAGAGCACCAGCACGTCTGGTTCCCACCCCAGGACCACCTCATCCACTGGTCCTGCACTAGCTTTGGGTGGAACCACCTCAGGGGATGGGGCTCACCCCCTGGGAGCGAGTGTGGACAGGACAATGAACCCATCAACAGGTCCGGGACGTGGTATGTAGTAAGCTCCACAGGCAATTTTGAGATCTAAAACCGAAAAAACAAAACTGGAGATCGGAGAGCAGTATACCCTTCACAAAGTTCAAAAAGTTTATTAAAAAGCACGCTACACACCAATCATATGATTGGTGTGTAGCATGCTTTTTAATAAACTTTTTGAACGTTGTGAAGGATATACTGCTCTCCGCTCTCCAGTTTTGTTTTTTTGGTTTTGGAGTTAATTGTTGGCCACCGCCTTGTTTGGTTACTAATTTTGAGATCTACTACGCCAGCATGAGGGCCATATGTCATGACTAGAGGGTTGGCCATGCTCTCCGATTCAGCTCCCAGCACAGACACCTTTGGGGCAGGAAAGGTGCAGTGGTGACTGCCCATGAGTGTCTCACTGTTTCCACTAGGAAACTCATGGGTTTCCAATTTCCCAACAACCCTCTCCATCAAGGTGTTTACCTTTCACATGTGTCATATACCACTCCTATATGTGCCGTGTTTGTCTTGTCTGTAAACCTACCCTACCAACCTCCCCAAATATACCTACTATCCCTCCCCAACATCCCGCTCTCACCTGAAAAGAAAAAAAGGGCAATCTGTTTCCCCCAAATAATCTCGTCCCATACATAGCTGTCTATTTTCCAAATGTGTCCACTAGACACATTTAATCTGGTCTAATTAGCTTAACAACATATTATTGTTGTCCTCATCCTTCTCTCAGGGGTATGCGTGTCCAAATCTGTCTCCAAATTCAGTGTATATGCACAGCTGTTGCTGTCGAAGAAATGGGCAGCTATGGACCTTCCCTACACCTTTCCTGCAAACTTCCCTAGCTATTTCCCTACTGTCTTTCCCTCTTTGTGCCCCTTTTTTCAAGACTTTCCTATTAACCCTTTTTCATTTCTTTTAAAGAAATTAGCGCAGGGGGTAAGCTGGAGTACACACTTTTAAGCAGCAGTAAGTAAGTTTCAGCCTGTTTGCATGGTGGTAAGCAATGCCTACACAGGTTAAGCAATTTAGAAGCTAATTGAGTATAAGAAACTGTAACCAGAAGTTATCAGTGCTTACCTCTGTGCAAACCTATGCAAACCCACTTACAACTGCTTAAAAGTGCCTTAATCACTCTTTATCCAACGGCCCTTGTTCTGCCCAGCAACAAAATAAACAGACTTTACAAGACTCAGTCCCAGGATCCTGCACACAATAGCCAAAGGGATTTACTACTAATAAACGATAAAGTCAGCACTAAAAGTTGCGAGTCCGAAATGCTCTTTTATTAACATAAAATTACATAAAAATTGAAAACCTTGACTTCATCAGAATCAATGATTTACTACAAACCATATTAGATACATGTTACTCTGATGTTTTCACAAACATATCATCCAGCACAGTCATTCAACAGTACAGGAAATGTATTTATTCATGTAGATGTATGTGTGTGTGTATATATATTTATATCTAAATATATATACATATATATATATATATATATATATATATATATATATATATATATATCTACACACACACACACACACACATATATATATATATATATACATATATATATATAAATATCTGCATATATATATATATATATATATATATATATATATAAATATATACACACACACACACACACACACACACACACACACACACACACACACACACACACACACACACACATATGCATACATCTATAGATATATATGTCTACATATATATGTCTATATATAGACAGCAAAATATATATATATATATATATATATATATATATATATATATATATATGTGTGTGTGTGTGTGTGTGTGGGTCTAGGACTATTCACTGAAAGCACATTTCACTGAAAATCAAATGACTGTTCACAAATCACTGAAACTCAATTCACTGAAACACATTTCTATGAATGATATATATGGCCTTTTCCCCATTGTTGTGCGACCCTGGAGTTAGTATATATAATAAGGTGGGTGTGGGGCACCGGCCGCTACATCCTCGGGTGAGGGGGGCAGAGCCCCCCACATATTTTGGATATATATTAAGTTTATAAAAGAGTAATTTATTGGAATTGCTAGTATTCATGTATATTGTTCAAAATATTTAAAATAGGTGGGAGGCTACACCCCCCACCCCCTTACTATATATAGTATTCCAGGCTCACACAACAGTTGGGAAAAGGCCATATATAACTTTCAGTGAAATGTGTTTCAGTGAATTGTGTTTTTAGTGAATTGAGCTTTCAGTGAAGTGTGCACAGTCAAATATGTTTCAGTGAAATGTGCTTTCAGTGAATAGTCCTAGACCCATATATATCATACATACGTATATATATATATATATATATATATATATATATATATATATATATATATATATATGTGTGTGTGTGTATATATATATATATATATCTATATATGTTTATGCAGATACATATCTATAGATATAAAAGAGAACATGAATACATATATGACCACAGGCACTTTTAATGGGGGTGAGGGGGCCAAGCAACATACATTTTGTACATATTGATACCCCCCCCACAGCCAAACAGGTCTGCCCTGCAATACAATACCAACTGTTGCAAGTCCCAAAACCAGGACCTGACACAACATGGCACAAGATGTTAACAGTAAGCCATCCCACCTGTATGATGTCAGGCTGGTATTAATAACATATCATGCAGTACAGTCTCGCTACCATAGGGAATGTACAATATGGAAGCAATACACATTCCTAACATACTTATACACAGACACATATACGCAGATACACATATATATATATATATATATATATATATATATATATATATATATACACACATATATATGTAACTACACATACACACACAGAGATATGTATAGGAAGATACATATTTAGAGGGTGCACACCATACGGAACAGCCAGTATGCCTACAGTTGCCAACCTTACCAAATGGACACTGTATGAGTCACCCATACAAAAGACAATTGTTGCCTGCAACATATACCCACAGAGGGGTAGGATATAACAATACACAGAGGTTTTCATACATGTGAAAGCTTTATTTGTGTACTATTACAGTTGTATATGCCATGTCATATAGCTGTTTAGACTCCGAAATACGTATAAACAGACTAATGCAACTGTCAAACAGATAAATTAATACAGTGTTCCGGAAAGCATTACATATGTTGCTGTCCAAGCCAAGGTCTTCAAGTAGTACAACACTAAAGGCAGACTGGGCCACAGGATAATAATCAATCAACAGTTAAGTAATGCAGATGTTTTTTTCCAGCAGCCTCAATCTACACTCTGTACACAATCCCTAGGGGGTAAAGACCTCAGTTGACACAATGGGATGTATCTGTTACTTAACAAGACATAATTGAAACCATCACAATCACACTGACAAACAGAATAGTCTGCATGGCAGGAAGCAGTAGGCCTGCATTTACCCAAGGTTAATTGTATGGTAATGTACATCCAGATATCCTAAGGCAGCTTACTATTAATACCCCTCACATGTTGTAACAGCTTAAGTTAGCTATGGTGTATGCCCCCCATAGACTGACATACAGGGTAATATACCACTGTTATATACACTGGCCACTGGGCTGCATAAGGGCACACATGCATTGTGCAGATGAAGCCCACACGTATATGGACCAAACCCTACAATATGTGTGGGGGCCACAACAGCAGTGGAATGATGGCAGGAATGGCAGCATGATATAATCACAGGCCACTACATAACAACCCCTGACAGCATGTGATATGGACAAAGCCTGGTATGTAGGTGGAGGACAGAGGCTGGAACACAGGCTGATATGTAAAATAGTGTTGTCATACACTAAGCAAGTCACTGGTGTTACATGATAGTCTGCAACATACCCTTAGTCAGGAATATGACGTCAGACACATAAATGGATGTTGCCATGTACTGATAGCACTCAACACACACACACACAGCCAGTCATATATCTGACGCAAGACCTGTATGGTGAACAGACAAAACATAACATGCACACCTCTGGCCATCAAGTGGATAGGCACACTGTTGAGAGCTATGCAGACAGACTGCAATACGTATTAAGCTAGTATGTACACACAAACCCTGTAACACTGGTGCTATACAATGCATACAACAACAGTACTCATACTCTGTTTGTAGTTTTGGATCCTCACACAAATATGTAGCTGCCCTGAGTGTGCAAGTTCTCTTGTATGAGGTATTGCTACCTGTTGTCTGTAACATGGCTGCCCACACACAGGAAGGATGTCCAGCATACAGGTAAGGTAAAGGGACCACGCCTACATGATGTAGGTATTTATAGTAGTGGGGTTTCCATGACAGTGGTGATTGGAAGTACTACACAGCAAGCTGCATGCAGGTAGCAAGTGGAGGATACTGATTGGTGCAGAAGCCATCACCTGATCATGTGCATCACCCGCAAAAGCTATGCTGCAATCTATTCCAAGCAGCTCAGTCCATTTACTGGATTCAGAGAGAGAGAGATGGAGAGAGAGAAAGAAAAAGAAAATAAACAGAAAACAGATCCAGAACCACAACAACACCAAAAAAGATAACAAAGGAAGCAGGCTAAGGAGTGAAAAAAATTACCTCCTACAGGGACACTATCCACAACAGACCTCATCCTCACAACAGGTATGTGAAGTATATATGCATGTAATTGACTGTAGTACTTGGTCCATAACACTGGGGTAGATGATGTGGAATGATATACATGTGCCATCAGGTGTTGCTGTTGCAATTATCTTCAGCTGAACAACTGCAATGGGCATTAGAGTCTGTACTTGTGGGTAGTAGGCCATACCTGTCAACTGTGTAGAGCAGCACCAACTGACAAGATGTTTGCCAATATAGTGTGTGGTGTGTAATGGAAGGGATGTATATTACTGTGGTCAATAGCTGGTGGTAGAAGTAATGCCATAATGATGGACACATGGGTTCCAGACCCCACCACTTGCAGGCCACTCAGGTTAACATGTATTGTAGCATGCTGAAATGCCATAGGTGTGTAATCAGGTTACTTGCAATCTGGCCCTATATATACCCCCCCCTAATGTTAGACTGTGTAAATATGTGGCACCTGTCAGTGTTGTAGCAAGGCCAAACAGTGTAGCTGTGCAGGAAGGAGTTTTGAGATTGCGAACCTGATGTTTGAATGTACCCCATATACAGGTATGTATATGTGTGTGTATATATATATATATATATATATATATATATATATATATATATATATATATATAGGTTTACTATCATAAATTCGAAAATCAGAACAAAACATGTCTGCATTTTCAAATTTATACATCGGAAATGACCATATCCAAATTTTCCTAATGTCGAAAACAGCTGTGTATTGTCGAAAATGTCGCTCGCGACATTTTCGGCAATACACAGCACTCCCACCCGTTGCGTAACTACCTACCTAACTAGCCTAAACATACAGTTATGCAGGGGGGCAAAACCCCCTGCACCCCCCCCCTGTGGGGGTTGTGCCCCTCACACCCCCCAACTTAATATTCCAACTCCGAGATCGCACTACAGTGAGGAAAGGGATGTATTTCCCTAACCGCACTGTACCACGATCCCCTCACATGAGCGAACATTAGAATGCCGAATGCACAGTCCATTCGCAATGGTAACGCTCGCCTCATCACCTGCCAAAATATGAAGTATTCAACATCTGTTGTTATACTTATATATATATATGCGTCGGCATTGTGATAGTAAACCTATATATATATGCGCATGTCTACATATATACAAAACATACACACATACACACACACACACACACACACACACACACACACACACACACACACACACACACACACACATATATGTATGTAAATACATGTTCCCTATATTACCACTGTAGTGCTGTATGCTCTGTGCAAGGGAACAGCTCACATAGCAATACACACAGATATATACAGCTGTAAGTGTATGCAACATGGACGGGTATGTCACATATGAACTCCTTGCTGTGACCACGTTGCCCTTGTCTGTGAAGTAAGGAATGGGAATATGGGGAATTGTGGCAGGTATATTTGTGGAGGTGGTCCGGGTCGGTAGATATAGAGGACAGCCTACAGGGGTGGTATATGACACATGTGGTAGGTAAGCACCATGGATGGTGTGTGTGATCTGCGATGTGGAAGCCCCATGGGCCCTCATATGGAAACAATGGGAAACAGCCTCCCACCCATTGCTACTCACAACAGCAGTCCATGGCCCTGAAGGTGCCTGGCTTGGAGGCTGAGCAGGAGGAGCATGTGGACCCTGTGAATGTGTACTGGGTGCCTCAAGGTGATGTAGCACATCCCACATGTGTCTGTGGAGCCCGCTATGGAACAGACCATGGACCTGACCTCAGGTGACAGAATCATGTCTGCATCTGCCCCCAGGGTGGTTCCACCTGAAGGTAGTTCTGGACAAGTACATGAGGAGGCCCCAGGGTGGGTCTCACATGTGATGTGGCCTGGTAACATAGTCAGATAAGGTTGTAGATGTGTTTCTGCTGGCAAATATTCCCTAAACATGCTATTGTGTCACTGTTATAAAACATATGTGGGAAGTTATAGTCTACAGAATTCCAGAACATGTCCAACAGCATGCATAGATATCCCCAATAACACAGAATGTCAGATGCGCAACAATCACATAGCAAGCATACCACATGCATATATGGAACCATAGTGGCCCTGACAATGGCATGCAGGTGAATAGTCTGTAACAGGCCAGCAATGATAGTGTCCAAACGGGGAACATGGCTACAAACACATAGCACAAAGTGTGGTACAATACAATATCTGTCCCACTGGTAAGTAAACTGTAGCCATACCTATTGAGTTGTGTGAATAGTTTGTTGTCGCTGATATGGTGGGGGGTGACAGAGATGTGCATTAAGAACTATGGTAACCTTGCTGTATGAGTTGCTTAGAGCTGTTTCCATCTTTATGTCTTTCAGGCAAGATGTCACATGGATGCCTACCTGCATATTCAGTGGCTGAAAACAACATTGTGCTGAACTATCTCATCCAGCACTACCCTGTCCTGTTTGGCTGGTCCACCCATGAGCAGCAGGAGTGGACCGCCTTGTGGAACAACCTAGTCCACAGGGTCAATGATGTCGGACTGCATAATCACAGCTATGAGGAGGTCCGGCATCATTACTGTGACCTGCTTTGCAATGAGCGTCAGCGTGCTGCTGCAGTTCGGGGGGATCACTTCGTAACGGGGGGGAGGGGAATCATGCCATCCATCGCCCCGACACATGTTGAGGAGCTCCTCGCCAGCATCGTGGCACCTGCCTATCTGCATAGCCAACTGCCAGACACCATTATGGAGGTGGATGCTACCAACACACTGGCTGAGGAGCGTGCAAGTAAGGCCACAGGGCACATCAGTAGACCACTGTTGCATATGTATCCACATCTGTACAGGTAGATCATGCATATCTGACATGTCATATATATAGTTTGTTGCTGCATAGTAGTAATAAACAGATGTGCATAGGTGGTAGTATTGTGGACTTGTACTGTAGATGTACTGTAATACTGCACTCACCCTGAAGCAATGCCACAGCTGTGGCCACTGACATTGCATCTCTCACACTCTTATGTAGGTTCCTCCGGTATACCATGAAGGCAGCAGCCTGTAGCTGATGAGTATGGTTCATGTTGATGCTTGCCAATACACTGGGCATGTAATGGCTATGGTATATTCCATGCACATATCTAACACACGTATAATGCATGCTATACATGTTCACGTATTGTTGCTGTTAAATGCACTGCATCACAGTGGTGACCATGATGGGGTATTGGAAGGGTATGTCAGACACCTGCAAGATAACTAACACCCAGTCATTGTGAAATGTGTCCACAGGGATTAACATAATGGTGGGACACATAGCCTACAGTAGGGACATGTGTGAAACATCACCCTTATTCAGTGCAACAACAGTGTATATACCAGTATTACAATGGTAACTGTTACATATCTACACTATGGCATAATGTATACTGTGGTCCACATTATTATCTGGGACTAGGCTGTAAAATGTGGTGTTCAGTGTATGGGACACTGCAAACTGACACATGTGTAGGTCATACTTGTCAAGCATCTGCAAAAAGGCTGATGGTGGGGAGGGGATGTCAGCACGACACACTAAGGATTCTAAGAATGGCTGTATCTGTACACAGTCAGGTTCAGGAACTGTGGCAGATGTAACCCTACCCCAAGAGCAATAGTGACGGCAGTGTGAGAACACCAAGGGATGTGCACATGAGTAGACTTTGCAATCATACAGAGTTGGGGGACATGTGTAGGGCAGACTGACCATACACTGGCAAATGCAGATGGCCCATGCTAGTATACCCCTGTCAGAAATAGTGACTGCTGTAGTACACATAACAATAGGTGCAACAAACCATCATGATAAAGGTGTGCACACATGGATTGTATGCATCGCGGTCAGCATACGCACACCTAACACATTTCATAGACACTGCATGTAAATGTACAGGACACATGTCACATATCAGGCTCATGTACTGTTAATATATGTGGTGATGTGGTCCCATGGCAGATCAAGGAATGGTGCATAATATCAATAAGGGTGTGTACACTCCCCATAGCCAGGTATGGTCTGACAGTTGTCAGTGTAATAGTATTGGATTGGTCATACATGGTCCGCTGATGTTGAGATCTGTAAACTAGACATCAGGCTGTTGCTGAAAAACATAGGGGCTATGAGTATTAGAGCTGACATAACTGACACAGTACTACACATTCACCAATGGGTTGTACACCTGTGAGGTTTGGTACACAATACATGTTAGGGTGCAGAACAGGTGCACAGCAATACAGTGTACATGGGTGCAGTGGTTTCCAGGTGAAGAGCCATAACTTACTAACACAGCCCATGCATCACACACATGTATTCTGTTGCTAGCATGGATTGACTATAGCTGCACTACATGCTGTTGTGTACCATATGTTATTCATGTTGACAGATGGGTAATGGGAGGACTGTTTGTACTATCTTTGTGCAACCTCACCTGTATGTGTGTGTGTGTGTGTGTGTGTGTGTGTGTGTGTGTGTGTGTGTGTGTGTGTGTGTTTGTGTGTGGTTATTTTATCTGTAGGTTCACTCTGGTGAAGTGGAAGGAGGCTGATGCATGTAGGATGTGTGTTTGCATGTGTGTGTGTTTGTATGGGTGTCCATGTATGCACATGTGTGATTGTGGGGTTGTTCATATGGCAGTACTTCCCTTTGGGATCATGCAGTACATGGATGTGGACTGACACATGAGACACCTGGAATACTTGTCTGATATGTAATCACAAGACAGCTGATAGTATAATAAGGTCTGTAGTATGGGACATGCATTGGGAGGGAAAGTAGACACCAGGTATACCCTTAAAATCACATTCAGCAGAGAGGTGAATGACAAGCCATGTATGCAGCACTACAGATGCATTGGGGAATTACTAGACAACACTAGGGACAGTATCCATATATTACAGTTGTCACATGATAGGTTGATTGAGCAGCATATCTGGCATGTACTGAGCAATACTTACACATGACACTTCAGTGCATGACATTATGGAGTGAACGTAGTAGCCCCATTATTGATATGACAGACATACACAGGGTGAACACTGAATGACAGCAGTGAGGCCATGTAAAACCTACTCCACTCAGGTCAAGGAGGTAATGGAGTAACATGTCTCTTGCCTAGGCATCACTTGTCTAGGCATTTAGAGGAATGATACATTAATGAGTGGTATTAATGACTGTCTGTTATCAAGTGTGATGCAGGATGGGGAACTTATGAGAATAAATGTGGGGCTGTCTGTAAAATCACGGGCAGGGAGGTATTAAGGTGGAATGTGTGTGTGTGTGTGTGTGTGTGTGTGTGTGTGTGTGTGTGTGTGTGTGTGTGTGTGTGTGTGTGTGTGTGTGTGTGTGTGTGTGTATGTGTGTACTGTTATGCAATGCTGTTGTATTTCTTGTTTTCCCCCACAGGTGGTAGGTAGGTCAGGGTCCTTCCTGCATGCAGTTTGATGTTGGTGTCCATGCAGACAGTAAATATGATGATAGTACTGTTGAAGCACAAAGGAGGTTGTCATGGGCTAAAACAGCGCCATTATATGACATCCCTCTCTTAGCCCCCCAGCACTGCACACAGTTACAGTGCCTACACATACCCCATCACCAGTGGCCATGGCAGAGGGACAGTTGGTGGTTGGTGGCAGTACACATGACAGTGTGGTATCCATGCCTACTGTGTCTGGTCACAGCAGGCATAGCCAGATGTCCAGCAGGGCACCACATATGCAGATGTTCCAGGGTGCTCATGGTAGGGGCGCTGGTCATCATGACCCTGGCAGAAGTGCCACAACTGGTACCACCAGGCGCATGTTTCAGGCTGTCATTGGGGCGCAGGCACGTTTGGAACTGTACACCAGACAGGGTCTGAGGCTGCAGAGAGCTGATCTCACATCTGCAAGCGTCAACTTCCATGAACTGTCTGGTGCCTCCGTGCTCATATCGAGGTCATGGATAGATGGTTTGGTGAGATGATGGGCCTCATCGACCATGGTTTGTCTGTGCTTGAACATGTGGTGGGAGTGCAGTGTTGGCCATGTCGGAGTAGGTCATGAACACCAACAGCTGGTGGTCAACATGGAAGTGCTAGGACACCAAGGCACTCCCGTAGTGGCAGTACCAGCCCCAGCACTGCAAGTGGGGTGCTGTCCACACCACACCATACCACAGCAGGCCATGAGCATCTGGTCTTGGCCACTCTCAGATGGGACCTGGTTTTAGCAAACAACTGTCATCATCAGGGAAGAGTAGCACAATGAGGCCTGTACCTGGACATGCCCATGAAACCACTTGGCAGGCACAGTCTGCATGTCCATGGCTGGAGGTGGTGAACTGCACACCCTGCCAGGTATAGTCTGCAGCTCTCCATAAACACCTGTATAGGGCAGCCATATGGCAGAACTGTGTGCATGCATACCCACACACTATACGAACACACCTAGGACAACCCTCATACCTACACACACCCACATTGCCACACCCATTTCAACTCATTACACTCCTCACCCACACACAAGGTGTCAAATGTATGGCCTACCCTCTGCCTCTGGCAAACCAACAACACACCTGTTAATATGATGATACCTGTGCCACATCCCTGTCATCCATAACATCAGTGCAGGGACAGGCTAATATGGTTCTGATGAACATGGTGGCTGTACTACAGTGTACCAATTTACTGCAGTGCAACATGTTGTCAGGAGTAATGTTTAATGCATACATGTCAGGTAGTGTAGCCATCCAGCAATGATGCATTATAGCTGTTAGTAAGACTAGGTGATTGTGGTCTCCATAATGTTATCCATTTGTGCTGTAGGTGTACATGTGTCAGCAGGAGGATGGTCTGCAGTCATATTCTACAAGGGGAATGGCACTGTGGTGACACCACAGCTAGTGACATCAGAGGTACAGTTGAACACGTCACAGGTTTGTATTACAGTTATTGCCTGTCCCACATGGACAGGTGACCCACTGGGACATGTATAATCTGCAACCTGATGTGGACCCATCCACATACATGAACACTCTTACTTGGCAACACTGGGACTAGACCCCTACCTAGGTATGTAGTGCTACTGAACTGTGTGGCTTTCATTGCACACACCACACAGCATGTAGGGTGAGGTGTGTTCCAGGTTACATGTTACATGCAGAACATCCCCAGACATGTACAGTATGGCAATGGGGGATGTAATGGTTGTATATGGACAATACATAGTGTGACATAATATCATATACAAATTAACAGACACATAACAGGCAGACACACATCCAAGAGACCTGGGCCTATCGGTGCTAACTAACTTGTCCATGTGTACAGTGTGTTACAGGTAGGCTGCACATACATAACTGGGCTGGATTGTGGTATCATTTACCTGTATGGTTGATCATGACAGTGGTCACCATAAAGTGGTACATGGGACATATACCAGGTGTACCATGGTGTAATGACAGTGTACACATCACCCACATCTCCCACTGGATATTGTACTCACTGGAACCCATGATGATACTCTGACATACCCAGCATCACACATTGACCACAACTGAGATACAATCCATTGTATATCACAACATTGGTACTACAGAGATATGCATTTAATGCACATGCCACGGGCATAGTAGGGTGTTGCATTGTCATGCTTCACCTATGGGCAGCAACAACACTATCTGTACTATTGTGTGGCAATGCGTATTGTAATAGGAGTATGTGGCCTCGGAATGCTGTACCCTACAGATATACAGACATGCACACATACGCACACTTGCCAGAAATCAATGGGTATCCCATGCCCATCGACCCATTTTTACAATACTGTTGTGCTGGTACTGCAAGGCTCATGTAGCCGATAGGGAGAGGAGCATAACAGGGTACATGTAATGTCCGATACAGCAGCAGCCGCATCTGACTATGGCAATGGGTGTTGCTGTAGTTGTGAAGGCCCTCATGGAATTCCCAACTACAGGTGTACTAACTCACAGACATTGCTATCCTCAGTAATGCACATGTACACATGCATCAGTACTGGGGTTCATCACTGCAGGTGGTCATAGCTGTGTACCTAGCTATTGTCCAAGGAGAGATGGGTTGTGTAGGGGATGTGTGTACAGTGGTATCATGCCACCTGCCATGTGCCAGTAGGCAATCTATCGATAGACATCACTGTGGTGACCCTCAGGGTGAGAGTGACATGCATCAGCCAATCCTCTGGGTGCCTCCAGCACATGGCCACTGAGGTGATCCAGTTGACATGTATACAACATGTATTACAACACATGGTTAGTGTCTGTGATGGAGACCTGTACCCAAGCATGTTATGTTGACTGTGATAGTGTACCCGTGGCATGTGGTGTATACAGGGTGTTGTCTCCTATATGTGCCAATTATTTCACAGCTGGGCAGACATGTCAGTGTCAATCAAGCATAAGTTGCCTGTACGTATCCCAGCTGGATAACTGCCATCTGCACATTTGTACAGGGACTCTCAGACATCAGCTTTGCAAGTAGCTATGCAGTAGGATGAGTGTGTTGACAAATAGACATTTGATAAAAATATGTATGCCATTACTACATGTTGGAAGCCCTCACTACCATGTGCTGTACAGACAGTAGTCTACAGTTACATTCCACATGTCAGATCATTATACAGTAGGGGATATATACTGTGACACAGCTCACACACCAGGAACATGACAGTGAGGCCTCAGAGTCCAGCTATGCCTGCAGGTGTGCTTGTTGTCAGTACTACATATAGCACTCTACTTTTGCATGGTAAAGCAATGTCAACAGTAGTACTGCCATGATACACTACATGCCAGTCTGACAGCACGTACCCTGGGTTACTACCCCTGTATGTAACACATTCACATGGATAACAGTGCTATACAGGTCTCATATACTTGTGTGTCCCAGACATGACACTCACACCCCTTGCTGCTGTGATGACAGCATATAGATGCATGTATTGTACATGGCATTACATACACTTATTACAGATGTCATTACCCTGTTATGTTATCAGACTGGGTATTGAGCACTGGTTACCAGGGCTAAGCCATGCTTAGCAGGTGTCAGAATTGCTGCAATATAACAGCTAAGCAGATTTGCGCACTGGTAAGTGAAGTCTACATGGTGTAAGTGTCCATACCATTAACCATAACTTAGCACTGCTTAGCTTCACGTAAACCCATGCAAACCCGCTTAAAGCTGCTCAAAACTGCCTTAAGTACTCTGTATCCAACAGCCCTTCTTCTGCCCAGCAACAAAATAAACAACCTTTGCAGGTCTTGAACCCTGGATTCTGTACACTATAGTCACAAAAGTTAACCACTATGCCATGACCACCAGGAAGACAGTTGTTGTTTTTCCTATATATCTGTCACTACACATATTGATTAGTATTGAACATATTGCGTAGACTTCCACAAATGTGTAGTAGTTATTGATATTACTGTTGCATCATATATGTTGTTATATTGTACCCATAGCAGATACATATGGTGAGATACATCTGGGAAGGTATAAACAACCGTGACATTTCCACATGACAGGAATATGGATATATACATATACATATGTTGATATATGTCTACATGTACATACATGTGTATATTCATATATATGTCTGTCTACACATCTGTATAGTGCATCATATATTTGACCATTTGTAGATCTCTTTGTATACACACACACACACACACACTCACACACACACACACACACACACACACACACACACACACACACATATATATATATATATATATATATATATATATATATATATATATATGTGTGTGTGTGTGTATATATATGTACAGATATACCTATTTATTTTGATATATATGTAGATATCTATATATGTGCATACATATCTATTCAGATATACCTATTTGTGTTGATATATATGCAGATATCCATAACTATATTTGCATATGTATCTATATGTGTATATGTGTAGACATATATTGCTGTGTTTATGTATATATATATATATATATATATATATATATATTATATCTATATACATATTTGGTTTAGTCAGCGTTAGGACTTTAGGTCCGCTTAACTAATGTTTGTGGATTTGTTTTGCCGTGGTTAGTTACCAGCCCTGGCCCCTGACGCACCGGCAACAGCCTTCTCATTTGCACACCTATTCGTGAAGATGCTCTGGCTGAGGAATGGAAGAAGAACAACTGTTTGGAGAACGCGGCTCTTGCTGTGAGGCTGCAGGATATATATATATATATATATATGTACATATATATACATATATATATATATAAATATATATATATATATATATATATATATATATGTTATATATGTACATATATATATATATATATATATATATATATCCATGTATGTAGATATGTATATGTGTATATATCTATATAGATATATGGATAAATATATATACATATATGTTTACCAGATGTCCATAACATGGAGTGGAGTCTCATCTAAGCACCAATAGTCCCAGCCTCTTACTGCAAGGGGATGTCATGTATGTATTGCAGGTATATATGTAGACTGTTGCTACTGTAATAGGGGTTGTCTTAACAGACGTGTGTGGGAGGTCACATCTGCTTTTGACATGTGGGATATTGGCAACTGACAGACATCCTAAGGACATCATAGTACAGTACCACTGCTAGCACAGTAATGATCCCGTGGACTACAGCAGAGATATGACCAATAAATGTGGACAGTCTGGCACTCTGTGGTCAGTCCAGAAGTGTACACATATCCCCTTCATGCGAGACATGTGGACCACACCTCCCAATGTGGATGTTAACAGCCATGTACATGGGTATATCACGTAAATACTGGATTACATATGCCCACACAGTTTATGCATGCACACACGCCAGTCTGTCCTGACACATAATACCTGGTGGTGCAGAGGTCACATAGCCACACACTGCCCATTAGTTAGTGAAATACATCTGTACATAATCCCATTGCTTTGTCAGAAATATACAACAGTTATGGTGGCCTGGCAGCAGTATGTCTTGCAAATAACTGGGACATAACAGCACACTGGGTAATTACACTAGGCTGCTAGGCATGTCACAAAGCACTGTGCAAACTACAGGCAGAATGCCACAACACTGGACTACATTTTGTATGCGGGAATACACATGCACCTGTGATTATAGTGTGCCCTACACACATGTCACAGCACAGAGTAACAGACACCTGTGAGAAAGTGCATACCCACGACCAATATAAACACAGCCACAGTCACATATGGTACACAATCTAATTATGAAACTATATGGACTGTCTGATAAACACCATCCTCATATGTGCCACTCACACATGAACGCTACATGCACTAGGTCATGGCACAGTATGGTACGATGGCTGTCTGTGGTATGGGACATGTTTGTGTCTGGCCCTACAGACATGTGAGCCAATAGGGTATCATACACTGGATCAGCATGTTAAATCAGATAGAACAGAACCAAGAACTATGGCATCTACCACAGTCTGTGCACAGCCCAAGGTACGTATGCGCAATACACATACTGTTGACAATCACCCTAAGTACACAGACCCCAGTACTGTACACACAATCACAGAATGCCCAAGTTATGTCCTCAGAAACAACCCCTACTAAGCATAACATGTCTAGCAGTCTGATATCTAACTGGCTTGTTTTCAGGTATGATGTCAATAAATAATGGTGTACAGAACATATGCACCTGTTGCTGCATGACATATTTACAAAGGTTGACAGACTTGTGGCTGGAGCTATGAACACTGGCCCAATATTGGCATGTTGCAGTGATAACCTTATACATTCACTGTCATACCAGGGTTTATTGTGACATATGTCCTATGAGGGATATGAAGTCAGTAACTCTCATGGCTGTCACCATGTACTGACTGGAATCCTCACACTATGCTTCTGCAGTTCTCAGATAGGTGTTCTGTGAGTAACACAAAAAAACAAAAGGCTCCACACACTGGCCAGTCTGCAGTTGACCCTACAGATGGGAGTTTCATCAGAAACATAGCACTGTCATGACAGGTATTAAAACATGTAGCCAGCCATATCCTCTCACACCCTGTTAAACCAACATTACTCCAAATGCAGAACAGCAACACTTACATTCTGTAGTCATGTCTGTCAATCCCCCTCCTGTCTGTTGGCCTGTTTCCACAGTGTATGTTGTTAGAGGTAAATCCCAAAATCATCTGTGATGCTGTTTGCTAAACACCAGATCTAGGTCCTACTCACAGTGAATGAAAACACCCAACACCAACATGATGTTCCTAGATATTGGAGTGTGTTTCCATGCAATTGGCTATGAGAATGTTACCACAACTGTTCCACATGCAATCAGCTAGAGGAGGACTGCAATTCATGCAGAAGCCATCAGCTGATCATGAGCATCACTTACAAAACACAAGCTGCTGCTTAAGCAAAGCAGGCGTACTTCTCCACATCCACTAGAGAGGGAGTGAAAGAGACAGACAGAGACAAAATAAGTCAGGGAGGGTGTGGGAGAGTAAAACCTACCCATATTTGTGTTACACACCTACCAAATACAGGGTTTCAAACCCCTGATTGTCTATGGATTGCTATCACATGTCTATGCAGTTATTGCATGCGGCACATAACTTATATACTGGGGAGCTGTCCAAACATATATGTGATGGTGAGTGACATCTGCAACAGTGATATAGTAGTGATATGTTAGGTGTAGTACACATGTCTGTCCACATGAACAGGTGTCAATGTCAAAACAGCCACACTCTCTCAGAGACTCACATACATTGAGACACACAGGGTTAGGAATACACTTCCTAACTAGTTAGTTTGCCACAATACAGTAATTCACAGGTATCACATGCACCACAGGGGTTATCCGGAGGTTATATGGGCAAAGGGTATGTGAAGGTGTCTGACATCAGACAGTATGCTTCAGTATGCCAATGGGAGTTGTAGTGAGTGTGAATGTGGTCAAAAGCATCATACACCACACACACAGAGACAGGGTGCCAGTACTGACATGCCTGGGTGCATTGTTTCATGGGTATGTAGGGGTTGACTGTGCTAGAAGGCTATAGAAGGCTAGGTGAAGGATATATCTTGGCATCAGGCCACATGATAATTTGGCTGCAGTGTAGATCAGGGGTGCAGTGGATTGGCACACACAGGAGGGTAATGTATTCACCATCCAGTCACCTGGGTTACTCTTGTGTGTGGCCAGTGCCGTGCAATGCTTGCCATGTATGTGTTCTATAGTCCATGACATGGACAGTGTCTGGGATGTGCAAACATCTCACATGCATGTACAGTGACATGTGGAACTGTACCTGGGGTGTCTGTCCCATGCTGTGTACACAGATTGTTATCATCAGATGTGCCAGTCCTGGCCTCATCTGGTGGGAACTGGTAATGGATACCAGGTTGACCTTGCACCTGCATTGATAACACGATACAGGTATTCCCTGGTGTCAGTGGCATCTGCCCATACAGGGCATGTGTTTAAGGCATGGTATTTCCTTTGTGGATCAAATTTGATGGCACCACAGTTGTTGCAGGCGTCCAGTAGGAAACATAGTGAAGGCGCACTGTCTGCAATTATGTGCCTATTGTACTGATGGACAGGGTGCCATGCCCTCTGTAGTCCACTGTAATCATACCATGGTTACTATCTGTGGGCAATATGCAGGGTACTACCAATATAGCAGTTATTGCCTAGGCAAGTGTGTTTGTGTATGAGACATGGTTTGAGAGTGTTCTCTGGGTAATACAAGGGTTGCTTACTTTGTTCGCCAGGCCTTGATGTCACATGTAGTGGTATGGATTGGCACCCCAGCCTCACGGCTATTTGTCATTTGTAATCCTTGTAAGGTTATCATTTTTACATGCAATAGGGCTACCACATAAGAAATTTGCAAAACCCACTCCACAATGAGTTTAGTTGTTACACACTCACAGCCACCTCCACACAGGATACAAATGACAAACACATGCATAACCTTTCTATGTCTGCGATTAGAACACCTACCTAACTAGTTTATCACACTACAGCATTATGCAGTTATAGGACATGCCACGCAGATTACTGAACTATTCTTTCCCCAAAGGTGTATTTCACTGGGAATGAGATCAGCAGGCTTGCCAAATAAGGCAATGGAGGTTGCAGTGACTGTGAATGGACTCAAAAGCATTGCACCCTACACAGACAAACAAACACACACAAGTATCCACACATACCATGTCTGGGAATAGAACCCTATTGAACTACTATATCACACTACAGCATTACGCAGTTATAGGACACGTCACAGAGATCACTGGATTATTCCTTCTCCAAAGGTGTATTTCACTGGGAATGACATCAGCAGGTTTTCCAAAGTAGGGCAATTAAGATTGCAGTGACTGAGTGGCATTAAAAGCATTGCACCCTACACAGACAAACATTCACACTGGGAATAGACCCCCTACCGAACTACTATATTACACTACAACATTACAGTTACAAGACACGCCACAGAGATTACTAGAGTACTTTTTCCCCAAAGGTGCATTTCACTGGGAATGGCATAAGCAGTTTTGCCAATGTAGGGTAATGGAGATTGCAGTGACTGTGAATGGCCTCAAAAGCATAGCACACTACACAGACAACCACACTTGCTATGTCTGGGAATAGAACCCTACCGAACTAGCATATCACACTACAGCATTACACAGTTATAGGACACGCCACAGAGATTACTGGGTTATTCTTTCCCCAAAGGTGTATTTCACTGGGAATGACAGCAGGCTTGCCAAAGTAGAGCAATGGAGATTGTAGTGATTGTGAATGGCCTCAAAAGCATTGTACCCTATACAAACAAATATGCACACCAACATCCACACTTGCCATGTTTAAGATTAGAACTCCTACCTAACTAGATTATCACACTATGACATTATATAGTTATAGGATGTGCCACAGAGATTACTAAGCTATTTTTTTCCCAAAGGTGTATTTCAAAGACAGAGACACAAACACACATGCACTCACACAGTTGCCATGTCTGGGATTAGAACTTCTATTTAACTAGTTTATCACACTACAGCATTACACAGTTATAGGATTCACCATGAAGATTATTGAGCTACTCTTTTTCCCAAAGGTGTATTTCAAAGTGAATGACATCAGTAGTCTTGCCAAAGTAGGGCATTTGAATTGTAGTGAGTGTGACTAGCCTAAAAAGCATTGCTCCCTACACAGATAGAGACACAGAAAATTATCAGATCTGGCATTATAATTCCTACCTAATTAGTTTATCACACTAAACAGCATTATGCAATTATAAGACATGCCACAGAGATTACTGGGCTATTACTTCCACAAAGGTGTATTTCACAGTGACAGACATCAGTAGGCTTGCAATAGTAGGGCTATGGAGAGGGCAGTGTGTGTGCATAGAGCATAACCCAGTCATCTAAAGGTAGATACACCACACTCAGTCACACACAGGTTTATATTCTACAGGTATGTGAATACAACTTGCTAGATGACTACTGCCTTGTACAGTCATGTTGCACAGCTAGCACTAGCACCACAGAATCTTTAATGCTGAGGGATACCAGTGGCTAATTTCTACAGTGAGTGTCATTTACACATCATGTGGTTGTAGCCATTTGGCTGTATGCTGGGTGGGACAGGCCTCATGATGGAAGGCTCTTTGTCACTGTCACTCTCTTCCACTCATCTATGTATGTGTACGTTTGGCATATTATAGTTTGTTGTTCTTGGATATATGTATGTATTCCTATCCAATGTGTGTGTAAAGCATGACTGGTGCATACTGATGAGTGTATGTGCTAAATTCTGCAACCAACAGATATGTATGGTCCACTGTTGTTGGAAGACATGTTCTTCATTTGTTTGTGTGTGAGCATGCTCAGTATGCCCTTCTGTATTGTATGTGTGGATCCATTCCAGGTAGATTGTACTCCAGTGGAGACCTTTGTGTTCTACACCTACAGCTAGAAAACTGTTTCTGCAGGATATCTGTAGATCAGTTGGCAATATGGGGTCAAACTGTGCAAGGGATAGTGTGTATTGTAGATTATTGTGTCTGTGCTGCTTCTTCTACACGGTACTGGTGTTAGCAGAGATATTCAGACATATGTTCTGTTATACATTGTGATGTCTTATGTCTTCAAATACTGTCAGGTAGACATTTTTGCTTGCAGTGATGTCCTGGGGAACACAGGGTGAATGCAGCTGTGTCCAGTATTATGGTCAAATGCCTACATATTCCTGGAAAGTTAAGCCAATCTGGAGGGTGAGCTGCAGACACTTGCTGCTGTGTCTGTGTATTAATTTCAGCTCCTTGGTACAATGATGGCAGAGGATCCCATATGTGTACATCCACTGATGTTATAGTATGGCCTTATCTTGCTGTGGCAATATCTCACAGCTGTACAGATTCACACAGGTAACCGAAAGGCAGGGGTCATAAGTCAGGACATTACCCCTATTGTGGTGTATGGGCAGGTTTGTAGCCACCCATTTTTCTGTTGGCAGCAGGGATAGTATGTGCATATGGCTGTATTTCAGACTTTGCACATTCCATGCTGCCCATGCTCCCACCCCCCCCCTTTTATTATATCCTCTTCCATACATTATGCAAACATTCTCTGATACTTTCCCTATAGTTATCACCTCATCACAGCTGTGTTTTGGTCTTTGTCCACAGTTCATGCAGTGGGACATGGTGGACATGTTACTGTGGTTTTTCCACATGGCCTTGCATATGGATTATGTGGAGTGCGTTATGTTGTTATTTGGGTGTCCATGATATAACATGCATTGGCAGTATGGGTGAGATGCAGGACTTTGGCAGAGGCCTGTAGGCCATTTTGTGGTGATGTAGGTCAGCTGTAGCAGGCTATTGTATTCTGTCATTTATACAGTCCCAGACTGCCATACAGTATATTCCCCTGTGGTGACGGTAGGAGTGCTAGGTGTTCATGCCAATACTTTCTATCAGTATTTCTCAGGTGGTGTGGATGCTGGCAGGGTGCTGCTTACAGCTAGGGACACACCTGCATGGGACACCTGCACTGCATGCTGCTTTCTTTCGCTATTGCCATACACAGGTGGGGGTCATATCGTACCCATTACCAACAGCAGGGATAAGACCAGAGAGGTACCTGTGGGTGGTGGTGGGGTGAGCTGGGTGCATGTGTGCTATGGACACTACTTGCATCTGACTCACAGATATGCATGGGGCATTAAAATTATCCTGGCTTGTGCAGGGAAATCAGCTGTTTCTCAATACATCAGTCCTATCACTTTTGTGACCGGCAAGTGTTCGACCAGACAACATCGATATTCCCTACTACAAGTCCAGACAATATGATGCATAGCTGTACGTACAATTCCAAGGGTGTGTACATTTTATGGTTACACATTATACACTGCATGTCTGGGATACTTTTCCCTGTGTAGTGCTTGTATATCTAGCTCAATAGTCATGCCATGTCCATCTTTCAGATGGTGACACATATTACTGCCATACATTTACAATGGCTTACTGCTAGAATGTGTTATACTGTGGAGCATTGTCTTTGGCACTGCAGTTGTGAGGACTTCGCCTTGTCATCAGCAGTAGTGGGCAATTGCCACCAGGTCAACCCTCAACATGCAAACATACTGACCACTCTCACACAATATGAAACACACACCAATGTAACACACGCATACCTGCATATTGTTCAAATACTACAATCTATCCTGCTACCTTGACAGCCTCAGGTCATCTGTGCTCCACTGGTATTATACCTACACATGCATGTTACTACATGTCTACATCAGAATGGAAGGGGGGCACACCTGACTGTTACTTCATTTCTACATAGGATTGGGGGGGACACATCTGACTGTTACAATGTGTCTACATCGGATTGGGGGGCACACCAGACTGTTACTACATTTCTAAATAGGATTGGGGGGCACACATGTTTCTACATTTCTACATAGGATTGCGGTGGGCACACCTGACTGTTATTACATTTCTACTTAGGATTGGGGGGGCACACCTGACTGTTACAATGTGTCTACATCGGATTGGGGGGCACACCAAACTTTTACTACATTTCTAAATAGGATTGGGAGGCACACCTGACTGTTTATACATTTCTACATAGGACTGCAGAGGGGCACACCTGACTGTTACTACATTTCTACTTAGTATTGGGCTGTGCACCTTTCACTTGTACACATTTTCTATGCCTTTACTGGTATGTCAGGTTCTCCATTTCATTCTGTATTCATTCTGTATTGTAACCTATCACGCTGACTAGAGTTATATCAGTGTACTACAGGTCTTAGGTTTAATTGACCTACATATCAGTTTCTGACTTTTTACCCCTCAGAACTAACATCCCACTGCCTGACCCAATGTAGTATGTCTGTTTAGGCCTGGGGGGGTTACCCATAACCATCATTCAGAGGCCTTAGCACAGCCTTTGTTTGTGTTTGTCTACACCTGTCCTGCTGGCTGAGACTGTTGTTGGGTATGAGAACCTCCCTGACTAGCATGTGTGTGTCATATGGACACATATGTGGCCCAGCACATTTCCTACTGTGGGTTTTGTCACCATGTGTAGTACTGGCTACTATGATGACACCAGTATTTGTTACTGATCATATGCTGCCACTATAAATGTCTACTATTTGCTGGAAACCCATTAAAACACCTGATTTCCTTGCATGTTCAAATCCATACCATAGATACAAGTAACAACACATACTACTCCATTCAGCAATTGGTAAGAAGAGTGACTTACCTTGTGGGTGTGTCAGTCCTGAGTATGGTGCTGGGGGGCTGACTATGTTGGATGCACATGTCGGATGCCCTATACATGGTCGAGCACAGGTAGAGTAATGTTTGGCATCCCATTTACTGAATGTGCGAGTCAGAGAGAGGTGTCATTCCCTGGGTCCCTCCTTTGTCAGTGTATGTGCTATGCGTTGCCTCTTTGCCAAGGCCAGAGCATACTGGGCATGCCTCCTTCTGCCTACTGGGGCAAGCTCAGGTTGTTCCTCCTCTGAGTCACTTTGTGCCTGTGCAGGCCTTGGCAATGTGGGGGGGGGCTGTGTGGCCCTGCGGCGTGCTGTTCCTACTGAAGCTGTTTCCACAGGATCATATTCTGTAGCATGGCTCATACAATGACAATTTGAATACATGTAGCTGGAGAGTACTGCAAGGCTCCACCGGATGTGTCCAGGCATGAGAACCGTGTCAGATGCCAGATGTGGGAATCATGATACCTTCCAGGGCAGCCAGCACACACATTCATTATTATGCCCTGGGCATCGCACACAGCCTGGCAGATGATATACGGGAAGCCCTTGTGGTTAATGTAGACCATACCCAGCTCACCAAGTGGTGCTTTTATGCATATGTGTGTGCAGTCTATAGCACCCACTACCTCAAGGTATTATGCTATTTGGTGGAAGAGATGCATATTGCTGGCCATATGTCATATGGACACACATGTGTGGCACATTTTGCAGTGGGTTTTTGTCACATGTGTGTGTAGTACTGGCTACTATGGTGACACCAGTATTTGTTACAGATCACATGCTGCCACTATAGGTGTCTACTATCTGCTGGCATCCCATCCAGACACCTGATTCACTTGCATGCTAACATCCATATCACAGATACAAGTAACAACACATACAACTCCAATCGGCAGTTGGTAAGAAGATTGATTTATAATGTGGGTGTGCCAGTATTGAGGATGGTGCTGGAGGGCTGCCTATGTCAGATGCACATAGTACACTCCCTATACATGGTTGAGCAAAGGTGGTGTAATGTTTGGCATCACTTTTACTGCATATGCGAATCAGAGAGAGGTGTCATTCCCTGGGTCCCTCCTTTGTCAGTGTATGTGCTATGCATTGCCTCTTTGCCAAGGCCAGGGCATACTGGGCATGCCTCCATCTGCCTCTTGGGCAGGCTCAGGTTGTTTCTCCACTGAGTCACTCTGTGCCTTTGCAGACCTTGGCAATGGTGGGGGGGTTGTGTGGTCCTGCCCCGTGCTGTTCTTGCTGCATCTGTTTCCACAGGATCATATTGTGTAGCATGGCTCATACAATGACAATTTGAGTACATGTAGCTGGAGAGTACTGCAAGGCTCCACCGAATGTGTCCAGGCACGAGAACCGTGTCTTGAGCATCCCAAAAACAAGCTCTATTATAATTCTGGTCTGTGCATGTGCCTTATTATGGAGTTCTTGTTCGGGTGTGTGTGCATTTCTGATGGGTGTCATCAGCCACGGCTCCAGTGCGTAACCAGCATCCCCCACTAGGTGACCATGAGGGATGTCCCCATTGGCAAATCTCTGGTACAGCTGTGTCAAATGCCAGAAGTGGGAATCATGATAGCTTCCAGGGCAGCAAGCACGCACATTCATTATTATGCCCTGGGCATTGCACATGACCTGGGCATTGCACATGACCCGGCTGATGGAGGAAGCCCTTGCGGTTGATGTAGACCGGTACACCGCTCAGCAGGTGGTGTGATGATGCTGTGTGTGTGCAGTCTATAGCACCCACTACCTCAGGGTATTCTGCTGTTTGGTGGAAAAGGTGCATATTGCTGGCCAACGCCTCATGGGTGTTGGTGAAATATACGTGTTCATCGGCATGTGCTGACATGGCATCCAGGAACTGGTGGAGATCCCTGAATGCTGATGCCTGTGGGATCCCCATGATATCCCCATTTGGCCTTTAAAAGGTACCTGTAGCTAGTATTCCTAGGCCTACATACACCTTGGTATCCACTGGGATGGGTTCGCCTCTGTTAGTTCTGTGTGTCAGGCGTGGCCGGCACAGCTCAACAATTTGCTGTAGGAAGTCCCTGTCCAAGGATCCTCTCCCACTTCTGTGTATCAGGTGGTAGGTGGGCAGGCCAACAATTTGCAACAATTTGTCACTGTTGTTTGACCCACTCCAGCTCTATCTCTCATATATCAAGTCCCCTGTAGTGTTAGGTTACCTGGGTCTGTACACTCTTCTCCTTCTCTTCACTGTGGGTTGATCAACAGCAATCTCTCACTCACCACCCCTCAGCCTCTTCCCATGTCGGTGTATGATGATAGCTATTGCCCCTATCATTTTGTTGTTTTTGTTTTATAAAATTTCCCCTTTGTCTGTACATTGGGTGTGTAATGAGTATGGGCCAAAAAAACAGAGGAGAATGTTTTTTAGTAGTGTTAGTAGTGTGGGCTGGGCTGGTCTGCTGCCTGTGTAATTGACTGATTCTGATACATTTCACATGCCAGCTATGCTAGTTCTCCCTGATTACCTTCCTACTGCTGTTTTCCCTTCCCGTTGCCTTCCTTTTTAAGCCCAGGGGCACGCCCAAAACAACAGTCCAAAAATGCTGGAAGCTGCTAGCTGGTTTATTTTATTTTTTTTTTTTCTTTAAACCTCAAAAAACCACGTGTGCACAACACTTAAAACTAGGCAATGTAAAGAGAACTAGGAAGCCTAGACACCTTGCTTTGCTTAAAGACAAAGCAACCCACAAACCTCCATCCACCTCCATTCCACTGACACACACACCCACCCTATGATGTCAGATAACTCCTAGGCTTGCACCAAGCATCCCCTGTCTTACTGTGTTGGGTGCGACTAGCATTGATGGAAATCTGGGACTCAGTATCATTTCTCTTATTTGCATAGGATTGCCTGCTGAAAGCATAGTAAAAAGTCCCACTGAGCCTCCCCTTAGCAATCACTTCACATTGGCTTGGTATCTTGTTGCTTTCTGCCTGCTATTAATGGCAAAATAGTGATTTTGGTTAGAATGCTTATTTCAGGTTTTTTTTATGCAACTGTTTTCCATGCTAATGGCCATATATTTGGCCACTGGCATGCTTTCAACACAATATACACCCTTTATTTGGAGCTGTCATGGCTCCGTTTTGGAGTTTGCAGAAATGTACTCCGTTACTAACCGAGTACAAGTCTACAGATTACACTAGTCCTCCATGGCCAGCTGACAGCTTCCTGGATCGCAAATTCACCTCATTTGCATGGATTTCATCTGCAAATTGGGTAATTTGCATACAGGAGCTGGGTCTGTGCAGGACTAGTGCAGGAGCACTTGGGCACGTCCCTGCAGCTTATTCCTGGATTGCACGGCAGACATATTGCCTGCTGGAGCTCCTACACTAGTCCTGCACACTGTGCAGGGCTTGCTTAATCCAGGTAAATGTAAAAGAAGATCATGTTAGGAAATTAATGGGGTTTAGATATAAAAAAATGGGAGATGGGGAAAATTCATTAAAAACTAGCAAAATGGGAAAATATGTATTATGATAAAATTATTAGGTGGCAATTGACATGCAACGAGAGGTTTCTGACAAAAAATATATGTAAATAAAGTAGAAGCAGACAGAGGACAGAAATGCAGGATTTGTAATATAGCAGAAATTGTGGAACATTTTTCTGAAATGCTCCAGAATAAACAAAGTATGAATTTTAGGTGAAATATGTTTCCTGTTGGGATATTCAAAAGATGATTGGTAATATTGATAGGCTATTGATAAGTTCTTTATGGAGTTCATTGCATACGCAATGTCAAGAATTGCTATTCAATAAAATACAGGCTAGCTGGAATGAAGTAAATAAAATTAAAAAAATGCTTGTGGAATGAAGAGTGGGTGGAATTTATTGATTAAGTCAAGGAAATGCAGTTTGGACACAAACTGATTTGTCCAGAGATGCCTGTTGGATTGGAGGTTGGAGGGTGGGGGGGGGTCAGTGGAGATGTGAGTGGGCAGAGGAGATTTAGGATGAAGGATTTGTTGCAGTGTTACACGTGAGCGAAGATTAAGGTTAAGGAGGGGTGGCTGGAGAGGAAGTGAGGCTTTGAGGTTTTTTTAACATATGCATATTTATAGTTTTATGCTTAATGCCTAAGTGAGTATGCATAAATGGTCTTTTGACAAACTGTATGACATTATGTCATTAATTTGTGTTGACTTACTGGTTGGAGTAAGAACTTTAGGTCTGGGACATTTGATAGTTCATTTAACTGTGGAACAGTCATTGGTGGTGATTGCTGCCGGTTTTTCTTGAGCTTTTGTCAGTAGCATGCCATGAAACTTTTGTGTGTGTGGCCTGTTTGTCAGTTGGATCCATTTGGGCGGAGCTTTGTTGTTTTGATCAAGGTGTGACCTTCAGTTTTTGTTTAACATTTGCATTGGTATTCTGATTAGGGATATAGCAGTATACCGTAGTCAGTCTTTGCTGGGTTGTTTTCTTTTTAGGAGAGACCATTTGTAGTAGCAGCAGCCCAGTGGGTTGTTTGTGGGCGTGAAGCACCTGTGAGTAATGGTTGCTCACTGTGCATGTACAGTTGTGGCTTTAACTGTTGCAGGGAGGGATAGGGTTGCAGGTAATCCACTTAGCTATCCTGAATGATACAACTTTCCCAGTTTTCTCAGAATGTCCATATTTTGCTTCACATTTGGTCAGTTTCTCTTAAAATGGGGAGTTTTGCTAGGAAGCCATGGAAGTGAAGTCACTATTTAACAACATATATTTGGGGTGCTGGCATACCCTCAACTGCCCAGATTTCTGTAGTATGTCCATAGTTTTTGCCTAAAAATTTGGTCTGTTCCTCATGAAAGTTGTTTTCTCGCAAAGCACACAGGGCCGAACCCTTTAAATAATGACGTACAATTGAATTTCAAACTTCAAGTGCTTCACAAAAATGCATGCTGACACACATCCTGTTATTCTAATAACTTCTTAAGTTTATAAGAGCAACATTTAAAATCCATCCCTATTTTTGGGCCTTTGTCCCCACATTATTTTAAATTTTGACCAGATTTTTTGGCCAGATGTATACATTAAGCAATGTCCATAATAGCAATAATTAAAAGGTATCCCTGGAGGTGGATTTTTGTATCTTAGTTTAGGCTTTGGCCAGGTGTATGCACTAAGTTATGAGACAGTTGAGAGGTAGGCTAAGCCACACAGTGTGGGGGAGGGGTAATGGGATGAAGAGACAGGAAGGCAGCCGGGTGCCAGTCATTGGTATAAGGGACATTATACTATCAGAGCAATTGTTTTGGTCACACACCGATTTGTGCACAGGGGAAGTAGTTGGGAGGGTTAGAAATAAAAGGGGGGGGGGGTTATAAAGAAGTTCTGGCCATTGCAGCATGTGAACCATGCTTTCAATGAGCAGAAGAGGTCATTAGAGGGAAGTTGTATTAACAGATAGGTAATTATCTAGGCATTATTATAGGTGTTGTTCGAATGCATCTAGGGGGTAAAGGATATGTTTTACAAAAAAATGTAATAAATTTGAGTAGGTAGTTGAGGCAGTTAATACACACTTTAGAATTATTGAATTATTCTTAAGGCAGAATAATTGAGAATTGTGAAGTGGAAAAAAATGGAGTTATTTAACAAATTTTTTTCTTACCTCTTCCTACTTATGTTTTATCTTTATGTTGCAGATGGCAGGATCCTGCAGCCTGGATGACAAATGGTAATCTATTGTGGCTCAAGCAAATGAGTTGTTTCAGGAAGTGCCAGTAAGGGAGTCCTCTATGTTAGAAGGGATCAGTATGGCTAGGAGAAAAAGTGGAGTGCAGTCAGCATGGAAGACTCTTGTTTCCAGAGAGAGAAGCAAGCCATGAAGTCAGCAATCACTTCTGTCATGAATGAGCCAGCAAAGAGGAACAAGTTTGGATGTGGTGACAGATAATGTTATGTCAGGTATATGCAATACGGAATTGATGACTTCTGGGAGTGGGAGTTTTGGTGGGGATATGAGTAGGTGAAGTAATTCAAAACATTGATGTGGTGAATAGAGTGGCTGATCGGTATCCCTTTGGAGAGGTTGTGCAAGTGCCAGGTGAGGTGCTGAGTGGGGATGATAGGACGTTTTCATTCTTGGGGAGTGCAAGAGCAAGTTTGAATTGGGGTGATTCACTGCAGCGGGACATGGGCTCTGAGTTTGGGATTTGACCAGGAGATTTGTTAGCTACTCACATGTTGACTAACACAGAGGGAGGGTTTTTTCTTACCCTCCATACTCCTATAGCAGTTAAACAGAAGATATGGAAAGATGAGTGTGTTGACATATTTGAATTAAATGATGCGGAAGGGGTACAGCATTTGGTAGAAGCAGTGATGTTGAATAACAAGAATGTATTGTAAGCATTAGCAGTACTGGGCTGGAGTAGGTTTGTAAGGTTTTGAGCCAGGATCTAGGAGAACTGGGTACTTGGTTTTGTGTATTATATGGAAGTCTACACACTGGTAATGAGTGGATGTGGTGTGATCAATGGTTCTGCAAACAGAAAGCTGTGGATCAGTCATTTAGATGGGAAGTGTGGCACCCTGAAATTTGACTTGCCATGATGATGGATAGTTGGGGTGTTTTTTTCCAGTTGGGTAAGCTAAGGGGAGAGATGGGCTAGCTGTGCTGGGCATTCACTGTATTTTGGTGAATGTGGGCTGTGTGCAAATGTTTGCATACTTGTTTGATTTGTTCTGGTGTGCACCCGGTGTCACAGTTGGTCTTCAGGAGGGGAATCCAATACTTGGAGGTTCTGTGCTAACTGATACTGTGCCCTTCCTTACCCCACTGCAAAGGCTGCAAGAGTTTAGAGGGCAGGGTATTTTACAAAGGCAGAGGGGAAGTGGGGAGGTAGGTTCTTTTGAGGGCAGAAGGTTAAACCAGCTTTCCCATTCTTCCATTAAGATGTAGATATTGTGGCAGATGTTGAGGCGCTTTCTAGAACTGGAGATTGTGGCTGAGGTGATTTTGAGATTTTCCTGAGGGATTTCTATAAAATCGGGTATTTGTAGGGATAGCTTGGTTTGCAAAAATTTACATTCAGTGTATGGGAACAAGGTAGTATTAAAGGGTTTGTCTGAGAAGTAGTTGCATACAAGCAGGTTGCTGGGCCATTTTGAGTGCCCTCATTTCATGAACTTCAAAGTGTCATCATTGGTGTTGGTCTCTAAGAAGGCTCGTGGTAAATTTTGGTTGATTCATCATTTGTCTTTCCCACAAAGGGAATTGGGTAATGATTTTATTGGCATGGAAGATGCAAAGGTTAGGTATACATCATTGGATGATGCAGCAGCAATGATTAAATGGTTTAGGGATCTTTGATTAGTAAAGGCTGATACTGAGTCTGCATTCTGTTTGCTGCCATGCATGAAGAGGAGTGGCTGTTACTGGGTATGACTGTAGATGATCAATTTTAGTTCAATAAGACCATGCCAATGGGTTTTTCAGTGGCTTGTGCTACATTTGAGAAATTCTGCTCTGGATTTCACTGGGTCCGGCAGCAAAGTGTGTGTACTTAGAAGGCCATACATTATCTGGACTGACTTCCTGTTAGTGGGCGAACATTTTGAGGGGGAAACAGAATGGTTGCAGGTGTTCCTTGCCTTGTGTGAAGAGTTGGGCTCTCCATTGGTGGAAAAGAAGTCAGAAGGCTCTTTTAAGGCTTTATGTTTTTTGGGTTTGACAGTGGATGTTCGGGATTTGTTCTGTCTTTGTTTTTGAGGAGATAGAGTGGTTGAAAGATTTCATGGGTGGGGGTTATAGATACAGTGGGGATCATGGACATCATGAAACTTTTGGATCTCTTGAACTTCACATGTCAGGCAATTATTGCCAATCAGACTTTTCTCAGTTCAGTGGCATTTCTGTTAAAAGAAGGAAGAAGCAAACATCATTGGGTGAGAATTAGCAAGTTGTTGTAATCAGATTTGGAACTGTGGTTGTCCTTTTTAGACCGTTTTTATGGCATTTCATTTTGGCAGAAAGACTGGGTCAATAAGAATGAATTGCAGTTTTTCACAGATGCTGCAGGGATAAAAGGGATGGGGCATATTTTAATGGGGAATGGTTTGCAGTTCATTGGTCAGATGATTGGGAGGATGAGTGGGAGAAGGATGTGGCCTTTTTGGAAGTGATACCTATTTGGGCAGCTTCAATGGTTTGGCAAGACTGATTGTATGACAGGAAGGTGTTTTTTATTCCAAGAATTTGGCAGTGGTGCATGTGTTAAATTAAGAAATGGCCAAATGTAGTTACATTTTTTAGTTTTATGAAAATTGTTTTTGCAGAGTTTGTTGATATTTTTTTTTCTTCTTCAGCTGTACACTTGTTGGGTACTAGGAATGAGATTGCTGACTTTCTCACTTTCAGTTTAACAGGTTTTGGCAGTTGGGTGGGGAGGCACAAGGCAAATCAGTCAAGATGCCGGAGGAGGTGTGGCAAGTTGTGCTGAAGTGACAGGTCTGCTGATGCAGCAATCATAGGCAGAGTCCACGAGGAAGTCATATGATAGGGCATTATCTGCATTTGATGATCTTGTATTGCAGTTGTCTGATGTGGAAATAGTTTGGTTGGTGAAGTTGTTGTTGCAGTACTTAGCAAAGGTTTGGCTGAAAGAGAGGGTGGTCCAGTCAGTTAAGGTGGATTTGGCTGCTATTAGCATATTTGTGGAGGTGTCAGATTTACAGCACTTGACAAAGTCATGGGTGATAGCTTGGATATTGAAAGGATGAGGTTGGACTAACAGGAAGAAGATGGATATGCATTTGTAAATGACAAGGCAGGCCTTAAGGTGCTGTTGATAGGCTTGCACTTATTGAAAGGGAATTCTGTGGATTATACACTGTGGGTTACCTTATCAGCATGGACAAACATGCTAGATGTCCTAGTGGTTAAGGTATTTGCTTTCCTTCCACAAGTTGCAAGGTATGAGCCTTGTTTCTGGTAAGAGATTCACTCCTTGCTAAGTTATGTATAGAGGAGAGTGCAGGGTGAGTAAGTTGCTGGGTTCATTACTGTGTCCGGATGTTGTTATATTTCCTTCCTTAGTAAAGATATGGTTGCATCAAACAAAACATAGCAGGTGGGCAAGGATGTGCAGATTGTGTTGTGGGCATTTTGATGAGTCATCTCTCCAGTGTCATAGTCCAGAAGGTTGCAGTTATCACACAGTGGGAGGTCACAGTATTTAGCTTTTCAATTTAGTGGTGGAAGAGTGATAGGAGACAATTTTTATATTTAATAAATAAGACTTTTCAATGTGTAGGCTTTAGGGGGAGAGGTTCTCTACCCATTATTTTTACATTGGAAGAGCATTGGACTTGGAGAGTGAAAGGAGGTCAGTGGAGGTTATAAAGTGGGTTGGGCATTAGTCATCTGGAATGTTTGGTCTTAGATAATAGATTTATATTGTCAGCTGTGTTTAAATATGTTTTTTTTTTTAGGAGCCAGATGGAAAAGAGCTGGGGTTGCGGCAATGAGTGTGGGAGTGTTTTGGCATGGTGTTAGAGGACACAGGTAGCACCAGCTCGAGGGTGAGTTTGCAGACATATGCATTTGGACTTGGATCCTACATAATTTGCTGGTCCACTTAGCAGATAATGACTTAGGGGTTATTTCAAAATGACAGTGTTTAAGGTGTTGAGGGACTTGGTAAGTTTAAGGGCTGGGCTGTGGTGAAGTTCCTGTGTTGTCCATTACCTTACTTGGATAAGAAGGAAGTTTCTTTGCTCACCAGTGGGAGTGGGGAGCCTTGAGCAGCCTATCTGTCCCTGAAGGAGTGACCTCAGCACAAGAGCTGTAGTAATTGGTTGTTTTGGACCATTTCTAGCTCTTTTGAAGTTCCCTGTTTAAAATCTGCCTCAGAGCATTTTGTTCTGGCTATACTACTCAGAGACAGCTCCACATGGTCCTGTAGAGTGGTCCTAGCTACAGAGAACTGAGAAAAGTAACTACTTTCCAGATTTAAGTATTTTTTTCTGTTTTTTACTTGGAATACCTGCTCTTGCTTATTTTAAACAAGCTTATACTGTTTTTTAACTGTTTGCTGCATTTTATAGTATCTGCACTTAAAACTTTACCTGGTTGAAAATTAATCGAAAATCTGTTGTTCGTTTGTTTAATTTAACTATTGAGGCTGCCCACTAAAGTGTGCTAGCCTGTGTAACTGATTTATTGCTGCCTTTTGTATTTCTGGGTGTTTTCTATCTAAAAACAAAAAAAACAAAAAAATAATCCTTGTTTTCCCACCTCTCCTTGACTAGTTTAGACCAGTTTACAGGCTTTGCTGTATTCTGGGCTGTGGTGTAGTTCCTGTGTTGTCCATTACCTTACTTGGATAAGAAGGACGTTTCTTTGCTCACCAGTGGGAGTGGGGAGCCTTGAGCAGCCTATCTGTCCCTGAAGGAGTGACCTCAGCACAAGAGCTGTAGTACTTGGTTGTTTTGGACCATTTCTAGATCTTTTGAAGTTCCCTGTTTAAAATCCACCTCAGAGCATTTTTTTCTGGCTATACTACTCAGAGACAGCTCCACATGGTCCTGCAGAGTGGTCCTAGCTACAGAGAACTGAGAAAAGCGACTACTTTCCAGATTTAAGTATTTTTTTCTGTTTTTTTTTTTACTTGGAATACCTTCTCTTGCTTATTTTAAACAAGCTTATACTGTTTTTTTAACTGTTTGTTGAATTTTATAGTATCTGCACTTAAAATTTTACCTGGTCGAAAATTAATCGAAAATCTGTTGTTTGTTTGTTTAATTTAACTGTTGAGGCTGCCACTAAAGTGCGCTAGCCTGTGTAACTGATTTATTGCTGCCTTCTGTATTTCTGGGTGTTTTCTATCTAAAAACAAAAAAAACAAAAAAAATAATCCTTGTTTTCCCGCCTCTCCTCGACTAGTTTAGACCAGTTTACAGGCTTTGCTGTATTCTGGGCTGTGGTGTAGTTCGTGTGATGTCCATTACCTTACTTGGATAAGAAGGAAGTTTCTTTGCTCACCAGTGGGAGTGGGGAGCCTTGAGCAGCCTATCTGTCCCTGAAGGAGTGACCTCAGCACAAGAGTTGTAGTAATTGGTTGTTTTGGACCATTTCTAGCTCTTTTGAAGTTCCCAGTTTAAAATCCACCTCAGAGTGTTTTTTTTCTGGCTATACTACTCAGAGACAGCTCCATGTGGTCCTGCTGAGTGGTCCTAGCTACAGAGAACTGAGAAAAGCGACTACTTTCCAGATTAAAGTATTTTTTTCTGTTTTTTACTTGGAATACCATATCTTGCTTATTTTAAACAAGCTTATGCTGTTTTTTTAACTGTTTGCTGCATTTTATAGTATCTGCACTTAAAATTTTACCTGGTCGAAAATTAATCGAAAATCTGTTGTTTGTTTGTTTGTTTAATTTAACTACTGAGGCTGCCCACTACATTTTGCTAGCCCGTATAACTGATTTATTGCTGCCTTTTGTATTTCTGGGTATTTTCTATCTAAAAACAAAAAAAACAAAAAAATAATCCTTGTTTTCCCGCCTCTCCTCGACTAGTTTAGACCAGTTTACAGGCTTTGCTGTATTCTGGGCTGTGGTGTAGTTCCTATGTTGTCCATTACCTTACTTGGATAAGAAGGACGTTTCTTTGCTCACCAGTGGGAGTGGGGAGCCTTGAGCAGCCTATCTGTCCCTGAAGGAGTGACCTCAGCACAAGAGCTGTAGTAATTGGTTGTTTTGGACCATTTCTAGCTCTTTTGAAGTTCCCTGTTTAAAATCCGCCTCAGAGTGTTTTTTTTTCTGGCTATACTACTCAGAGACAGCTCCACGTGGTCCTGCAGAGTGGTCCTAGCTACAGAGAACTGAGAAAAGCAGCTACATTCCAGATTTAAGTATTTTTTTCTGTTTTTTACTTGGAATACCTTCTCTTGCTTATTTTAAACAAGCTTATACTGTTTTTTTAACTGTTTGCTGCATTTTATAGTATCTGCACTTAAAATTTTACCTGGTCGAAAATTAATCGAAAATCTGTTGTTTGTTTGTTTAATTTAACTGTTGAGGCTGCCCACTAAAGTGTGCTAGCCTGTATAACTGATTTATTGCTGTCTTCTGTATTTCTGGGTGTTTTCTATCTAAAAACAAAAAAATAATCTTTGTTTTCCAGCCTCTCCTTGACTAGTTTAGATCAGTTTACAGGCTTTGCTGTATTCTGGGCTGTGGTGTAGTTCCTGTGTTGTCCATTACCTTACTTGGATAAGAAGGAAGTTTCTTTGCTCACCAGTGGGAGTGGGGAGCCTTGAGCAGCCTATCTGTCCCTGAAGGAGTGACCTCAGCACAAGAGCTGTAGTAATTGGTTGTTTTGGACCATTTCTAGCTCTTTTGAAGTTCCCTGTTTAAAATCCACCTCAGAGTGTTTTTTTCTGGCTATACTACTCAGAGACAGCTCCACGTGGTCCTGCAGAGTGGCCCTAGCTACAGAGAACTGAGAAAAGCGACTACTTTCCAGATTTACGTATTTTTTCTGTTTTTTACTTGGAATACCTTCTCTTGCTTATTTTAAAGAAGCTTATACTGTTTTTTTAACTGTTTGCTGCATTTTATATTATCTGCACTTAAAATTTTACCTGGTCGAAAATTAATCGAAAATCTGTTGTTTGTTTGTTAAATTTAACTATTGAGGCTGCCCAATAAAGTGTGCTAGCCTGTATAACTGATTTATTGCTGCCTTTTGTATTTCTGGGTGTTTTCTATCGAAAAACAAAACAAAAAAAAATAATCCTTGTTTTCCCGCCTCTCCTCGACTAGTTTAGACCAGTTTACAGTCTTTGCTGTATTCTGGGCTGTGGTGTAGTTCCTATGATTTCCATTACCTTACTTGGATAAGAAGGAAGTTTCTTTGCTCACCAGTGGGAGTGGGGAGCCTTGAGCAGCCTATCTGTCCCTGAAGGAGTGACTTCAGCACAAGAGCTGTAGTAATTGGTTGTTTTCAACCATTTCTAGCTCTTTTGAAGTTCCCTGTTTAAAATCCGCCTCAGAGCATTTTTTTCTGACTATACTACTCAGAGACAGCTCCACGTGGTCCTGCAGAGTGGTCCTAGCTACAGAGAACTGAGAAAAGCGACTACTTTCCAGATTTAAGTATTTTTTTCTGTTTTTTACTTGGAATACCTTCTCTTGCTTATTTTAAACAAGCTTATACTGTTTTTTTAACTGTTTGCTGCATTTTATAGTATCTGCACTTAAACTTTTACCTGGTTGAAAATTAATCGAAAATCTGTTGTTTGTTTGTTTGTTTAATTTAACTATTGATGCTGCCCACTAAAGTGTGCTAGCCTGTGTAACTGATTTATTGCTGCCTTCTGTATTTATGGGTGTTTTCTACCTAAAAACAAAAAAAACAAAAAAAATAATCCTTGTTTTCCCCCCTCTCCTCTACTAGTTTAGACCAGTTTACAGGCTTTGCTGTATTCTGGGCTGTTAAACAGTCCACCAGAACCAACAAAGGTTCAACCAAGAAAGTAAAATGAAATTCGAACCACAGTGTGCACTGAATGAATACTCAAGATCTGAAACACGAAGTTGGTTTAATAAATCTTCGTGTTTCAGATCTTGAGTATTCATTCAGTGCACACTGTGGTTCGAATTTCATTTTGTATTCTGGGCTGTGGTGTAGTTCCTGTGTTTTCCATTGCCTTACTTGGATAAGAAGGAAGTTTCTTTGCTCACCAGTGGGAGTGGGGAGCCTTGAGCAGCCTATCTGTCCCTGAAGGAGTGACCTCAGCACAAGAGCTGTAGTAATTGGTTGTTTTGGACAATTTCTAGCTCTTTTGAAGTTCCCTGTTTAAAATCCGCATTAGCACGGCTTTGCGCGGTTGTGCGCATTGCGCAGTGCTGGTTAAACTTTTTCTGGCTCCGTCAAGTCTACTCTTCAAATTTTCCCTTAGAAAGCTCTACTCTTAGAATAACCAGTCTACTCGTTATATTATAAGCATAGCACTTGTTCTCAAAGCTTCTCTTCTAAGCAAGCACTCTCAAACTCAAGTAGCACTACATCTACCTACCACCCCAACCACTTCCCTTAAAGGCACAGCACTCTCTTATAATATTCTAGCATGTCGAGTGGTAAATTGCTAGCATCTTCTTCTTCTCAGCTGGTTAATCTGGGAATCTTGAGACAATGCTATAATTGTCTCATGTACACAGACAACCCTCTCCTCCTCCCAACAAACACAAATGCATGTGAGAGATGCAACTATATAGCCAAACTGGAGGCTGAACTCTCTCAACTCAGGACTGGCAAGACCAGACAGGAGGAGAAGGTAACCACACACACAACAAACTCAGTCACACATAGACCTACCCCAATTGCAAATCAAGCACATAATAACATAAAAACATACTCGGAGGCTCTATTAAAAAACTTACCAAAACAACAGAGGCTCCCAAAGCAGACACCCAAAAATCCACCACCTCAAAACATAACACATGCAACACATACTTCAATAAATCGGTGTGTCAGTAAATCACAGCCCTTAAGGCCAAACACTATGCCTGATACACTAGTGATAGGTGACTCTATAGTCAGACAAACTGACGTCCCACTTACCAGGCTGAGCAAGGAGAGGGTAATGGTAAGCTGCCTATCGGGGGCTAGGATCTGCCATATAACACACGCACTCAGGTCACTCAAAAGCATGTACAAATATGACTCCGTCATTGTCCATGCCGGCGTGAATGACCTGAGATGTACCTCCTTGGACTACATGAAAAGAGACATAGAGGAGCTCTCTGATTATGTAGCCCAGGCTGGTATGACCCTGACCCTGAGCAGCATCCTGCCCTCACCAAGAATGATGCCACAATACAAAGACAAGATGATCATCTTTAATAATTGGCTCAATTACTGGTGTCATTCTAGGGGGATCCAATGTCTGTCTGCTTGGGATGGCATGCTGGACAAGCCATGCTGCTTCGCAGGGGACAGCTTGCACCTGTCACCACTGGCCTTCCGGATATTGGCTAAGGCTCTTGTCACCCCCATAGTGCCTTTTTTAGGCAAGGCTCAAAAGATGAACCCACCTCCTTAGAAAACATAATGGAAAAAAATTAAGGGTAATGCTGCTCAATGCCAGAAGTCTAAATCTCAAGATGCAGGCTCTCAAAGCACTCCTCAGTATGGAGAACATCGATGTCTGCTCTGTAACCGAGACCTGGTTCAAGGCTCCTGAGAGCGCCCAAGCACTACCAGGCTTTACCTCGTATCATGCTTTTCGGCCCCAAAACCCACGCCGAACCACAAAGGGAGGGGGAGTGTCCATATTCATCAAGGATACCCACACCTCCAGGTTAGTGGCAACTCATGAAGCATCGGAGACCATCCAGGTGCAGCTAACCGTAGGCAAAACTGCTATACAACTGGTTGCATGTTACAGACCACCCTCCCAATCTCAAGAACCCCACTCAGCCTTCCTGAAGACATTGGAAGATATGAATGTCTCACCAAATACCACCATATTGGGAGACTTCAACTACCCTAACATAGACTGGGTGCACTATTCCAGCCCTAGCACCCTAGCCCAAAAGTTCCTGGAATTCATAAAATCAAATGCAATGGAAGAGCTAGTCACCTCTCCCACAAGGGGGGATAATATACTAGACCTGATCATCACAAATATGGGGACAAAATGCTCCACACCGGAAGTATTGCCCTCACTGGTGAGATCTGACCACAAACTAATTACCCTGGATATACATTTACCACCTCCACCCCCAGCACAAAAGAATACAGTGAGAAACTTCTCAAAAGCCGACTTTACACTTCTCAAGACTGAGATGGTATCATTTAAGCCCACAGGGCCAATGGAAACCACATCCCACAATGCTGAATCCTACACAAATGCTTTCTACGGACATCTCCAAGAATGCATGGATCGTGCAATCCCAAATAAAACCAAGACCCTCTCCACCAAAGGAAAGCATTCTGTCTGGTGGACCCCAGCCATAAACAAATTGTATAACAAAAGAAGGAAGCTAATGCAAGACAGAGCAAAACCCCATAAAGGGAAGGCATCTCTAATCAGCACTAGTAGAAAGCTACGTTCTCTCATAAAAATATCCAAGGCCAACTTTGAGAGAAAAATCGTCAAGGACACTAAAGATAACCACAAGGCATTCTTCAGTTATGTTATAAACCTGGGCGGAAACACTCAGATATGCTCAGAGTTAGTACACAACGACAAAAAATTTACCGAACCCACAGATATTGCCAACATTCTGGCAGACAGGTTCAGTGCAAATTTCTCCCCACCCTCACCTTCAAAAGAAGAAATACTCATCCCAGCTGAATGTAACCTCCCTGTCATCTCTGATGTCCAGGTGAGAACCGCCCTCAGCAAAGCAAAAAACACAGCATCTATGGGACCTGATGGTATCCCGGCTGCGTGATACGTGAACTCCAAGAGGAGCTAAACCCGCATATAAAAATGTTATTTAACCTTAGCCTTACTACAGGATATGAACCTGAACACTGGCATACAGCAACAGTGGTCCCACTCCACAAGGAAGGCTCCACTACAGACCCTGGGAACTACCGCCCCATAAGCTTGACCAGCCTGGTTTGCAAAGCTATGGAAAGAATTATTATGGAACTCATAAACAATGACATTGGGGACCTACAGACACTTGATCCCACCTAGTTCAGCTTTGTAAAGGGCAGATCCTGCCTTTTGAACCTGGTTGACTTTTTTGAAACAGTCACTAGAGCCATTGATGAGGGCAAGGCAGTCCATACAGCCTACCTGGACTTGGCTAAAGCCTTCGACACAATACCCCACTTGGGGATCATAGATAAGCTAAACAGCTTAAATGTAAATCCATATGTCACAAGATGGGTTGCAAACTGGCTAAAGAACAGAACCCATAAATTCAAGATTGCGGGAGCCATGTCAGACTCAAAGCCAGTCACAAGTGGTGTCCCACAGGGCTCTGTCCTGGGACCCCTCTTGTTCGGCATTTACTTCTCAGATGTGAAAGCAAACATGGGAGGGTTGTGGCTGACAAAGTTCGCAGATGACTGCAAACTAGGCACTATAGTCGATACACCAGCTGACACATACATCCTACAGAAAGGCCTCACCGAAACAGACAACTAGTGCCGGAATCATGGCCTTAAACTGAATGCCAAGAAATGTATAGTCATCCCCTTTGGGAAAAACAAAGTACCCACAAATTATTACATAGACAGTAACCCACTGAGTACCAAAAAAGTAATCAGAGACCTGGGGACCCAAGTTGATAGTGACCTCTCATTTGACACCCACGTTGCCAAAGTGGTTAGAAAGACTTTCTACCTTGCCCACCTTATCATGAAGGGGTTCACATCCAGATCAAAGGAGGTCATTGTGCCCCTGTACTCCTCCCTTATCAGGCCCATGATTGAGTACAATGCCCCATTTGGTATGTACCTCACTCGGCACTTACAGCAGCTGGAGAGACCACAGAAGTACCTCACCAAGAGGATCAAGGGTCTCCAACATATGTCATATGCTGCCAGGCTAAAGAAACTCCAGCTCTATTCAGTAGCATACCGCCTGCTCAGAGGTGATCTGTGCCTGTCGTACAAGGCCATGTCCAACCAGGAATTGATGGACATGCTCCACCTCAAAAAATCAAAATCCATGAGAACCATGAGAGCCAAAGATTTAAACCTCAGTACAAACATGAACAAAACATGCTGGAGGGACAGATTCATAACTCAGAGGCTTCCCATACTCTGGAACAAAATCCCAGTCCATATTAGGCAGACCCCCTCACTGACTCTCTTCAAGATAAATCTTGACGAGTGGATGGGAGATCGTAGGTTTACCCTGGGGGGTCACCCCTGTGTCGCTACTTAACAGAGGCACAGTAAACTAATTTTAATAAGTAAGGGGGTCTTCAATGTGTCACTACTAGACAAAGGCACAGTATTCTAAATTTATTCTATACACCTTAGTACCACTACATGGGGTGGCGAAAGCCACATCTCTAGGGCTAGGCTTGCAAATGCCCCAGTTCAGATAGCCTAGTACTAAACTATGAAACTATGAAACTATAAAGAAGCAGGTTTCCCTCTATGATTATCATGTGGTCAGAAATTGTGCTACATTTGGTTTGGAGGAATGCAGGCAGTTTTATGGATATTGAACACACCTGGTTCTTTGTTAATCTTAGGCTTTTGAGGCACTTGAGGTACTTGCAGATTTGTACTATTGATCATACCGATTTTGATTATAGGGATCCAGTGTGGTTTAACTCATTACAGCCAAGTGCTATTCCAGGCGTCTTCTGCAGTTAACTCCTACTGCTCCTCTAGGCGTCAAATATTGATTTGATCGTTCATATTTGCATTAATATTTCCAAAACCATGTTACTTACAAGGTACCAGGCTATTTTGTCTTGAAACATATGTGATGGCAAACAGAACTGTACTGATATCTGACAGTTACCTCTCTTAATGAGTATTTTCTAGAACTATAAGGTGATTTTCATTTTTTAAAGGCTTAAGCCATTCCCACTGGGAGTTAAAGGCACACACTCAAAAGAGCTGTACTGGAGGGAATGAGTTAAGAAGGATGGGGTAGAGCTGAGTGACTTGGGCCTGGACCTGATCAATGTGCAACTGTCATTGTTTTTAGAAAGTTTATTGGAATCTTTGTAGTAATTTCGAGGGTAAACAGCCTGCACCAGGCTGGTGGGCAGATAAGTGGAGCTGGGATGTTCCTCTTCTATTCCACTCTAGTGTTTATGTTTTGGATCTTGCAAAGTGTTTGGTTGGTTACTGAAGTCAGAAGTGTCACTTTGCTTCTGGTGGGAAGATTTTGAGTAACTGAACATTTGAGGTAATGCTGCTTACATCATGGTGGATCCAATAAATACAACTCCAGGAAAACTGCAGATACTTTTAATAAAACAACAAAGCTTTCAGATTACAAATCCTTCATCAGTGTTAAGGTGTCTAAACTATATTCTAAAGCCTTTATTAAGCAGTCATTTAAACAGTCACATAATAACAGCCAGCCTATAAAAACACAAGTTCATTAGGTTACTTTAAGATTAATTATTTAAAGCATACTCTTATATGCATATAACATACATAATATAAAATTAAAATTTATAAAACATAGTTCAAAACGTATTTTTATCTTATTTCCTTCTGTTTTTTTAACTAATATTGGCTTAATGGTGAGTGCATTATTCAATCCTGGTTTCATATCAGCCCTTAGCCTAATAATCCAAGCATATTCCCTATTATGTAAAGCATTGTTCAAATCCCCACCTCTAATCTGTTTATATACCATATCTATTACTTTAAATTTAAAACTATGTCCATTGCCAGTTTCCATTATATACTTACTTAGAGCATTACTTTCTACTTTCCTGCATATACTTGACTTATGCTCTATAATATGGTCCTTATGTTTCCTGCTGCATTTACCAACATAGAAACACGAACACAGTGTACAAGTTGCCAAGTACACTATATTTTCTGTATTACATGTTGCCGTACAGTTAAATGTAAAATTTTCTTTAGTTAATGGATGAACAAATAAAGTAGTATTATTTTTAAAAATGTCATCACGATAAGTACAATTAATTCAGGAAAAGGTACCTATTTTAAAACCTGCCTTCCCTTATTCTGTTTTGGAAAATCTTTATAACATAGTTTAAGTTTTAAATTTTGAGCATTTTTGTATGCAAAATAAGGCCTATTATCCAATATTTGGTGTATTTCTGGCATAGCCATCAGAATACCCCAGTTTTTCTCTATTACCTTTCTTACCTGCTCAATTCTTAAATTATATGTTGTTAGATATCTTATTACTTCTGTTTTGCATACATTCAGTGGTGGGCTTTGTTGCCTAATATTAAACGCCACTATATTACTATATTTTCTGGCTTCAAAAGTTTCCCTTACATATTGGTTTACAATTCTATATGAATAACCTCTTTCTAAAAATTCAGTATCCATATCATCTAGCTGTTCTTTACAAATTTCATCATTAGTGTTCAACTTACTTACCCTTAGCATTTGGGATTTTATTATTCGTTTAAATATATGAGGTGCATGCATACTATTCTTATGCACATATCTACTAACCTGTACTTCTTTTTTTATGTACACTAGTCTCAATATTTTTGCCTTTTCTTTCTATAGTTACATCTAAGAAACATATCTTTTTTGGGGAGCAAGCTATTTTAAATCAAAAACAAGATGTAATACTCTCTAAATATCGTACAACATTTCTCCGTGTTTCCTCCATGCCTTTCTACACCAAAAAACAATCATCTACAAATCTACCATAATATCATATATTTTCTTTTCCCTCATTCCCTACACCAAGCATCATATTTGTTTCCCATTGGTGCATAACTAAGTTAGCATAGGTGTTAGCCACTGCTGTACCCATGGTTACACCTGATATCTGAAGCTACGGTTTCCTCATTAAACAAAAACACATTCTTTGTTAGAACTATATCTAATAAATGACATATATTATCTATCTCTCCCACTTGTAGGTCTGTTTCCATATTTAGGAAGTTACGAATTGCCTCTATCCCATATTCACTGGGTATAACCGTAAAGAGGGAGTCTACATCTAATGTAGCAAAGATAAATTCTACACTACCATTAGATATATGCCAATTCTTTAGTTTTTGTAAAAAATCATTAGTATTTTTTAAGTAACTATTACATAAAGGTAGATATGTACTTAAAATTTCCTGGAGGTACACTGATACCAATTCTGTAATCCACCCCCTTCCTGATAATATAGGTCTCATTGGGGGTGTTACTGATTTGTGCAGTTTTGGTATGCCATATATAATCGGTATTTTAGGACATGACACTGTAAAAAAAGTTAAACAGTTCTATTGACAAACCATTATTAAACTGCATATCATAAATTGTCATATTGTACTCACTAATACGTGTTTTTATCTCTTGAAAGGTGATAAGTCAAGTAAATGCAGGAAAGTAGAAAGTAATGCTCTAAGTAAGTATATAATGGAAAATGGCAATGGGCATAGTTTTAAATTTTGAGTAATAAATATGTTATATAAGCAGATTAGAGGTGGGGATTTGAACAATGCTTTACAGAATAGGGAATATGCTTGGATAATTAGGCTAAGAGCTGATATGAAACCAGGATTGAATAATGCACTGACCATTAAGCCAATATTAGTTAAAAAACAGAAGGAAATAAGATAAAAATAAGTTTTGAACTATGTTTTATAAATTTTAAAAGAATATGATGCTTGGTGCAGGGAATGAGGGAAAAAATGTATTATATTATGGTAGATTTGTAGATGATTGTTTTTTGGTGTGGAAAGGCACTGAGGAAACACTGAGAAAATGTGTATGATATTTAGAGAGTACTACATCTTGTTTTCAATTTAAAATAGCTTGCTCCCCAAAAAAGATATCCTTATTAGATGTAACTATACAAAGAAAAGGTGAAAATATTGAGACTAGTGTACAAAAAAAAGAAGTACAAGTTAGTAGATATGTGCATAAGAATAGTATGCATCCACTGCATATATTTAAAGGAATAATAAAATCCCAAATGCTAAGGGTAATCTAAATGAATAGCTTTCGGTCAACCCCATAAAATACAATGAATCCTGCAGTAAAGGAACGCCAACATCCGCTCATCCGAAAAACAGCAACAAAACAATAAACTGCCGTCGTACTAAGTAAAAAGGTTGAACTCAGAATAAATGCACCACAATAAGTGGTAAAAATCAAAAACACATTTATTATGACAAAAAATTGTAGAAATGTTAAGCACTTTCACTCACACACAAGTGAGCTTCATCAGAACTGCAAACCAACTGATACAAGTTGTTTAAAAAGTATCTTTGGTGCCAAATTCATTTAAAGTAGTATTGCGCTCATTTATACAAGTCATACTATAATAATATATACGAAGGATTTTATAACTAAAAAAATATTAACAACAATGTACTACACAATAAAAAATTAAAAGGTTGGAACATGCTAACATGAAACTATTTCATCAAAAAATATTTCAACAAGAAATATAATGTGCTACTAAATGACAAGTGACAGCCACTACATAAATTGTCTTGCCCCAATAATGTTCTGATAATATACTACAAATACTGATATATCTATCTGTCTATCTAATATTAAGTAGGGGTTTAATTGAAATGTGGTCATTCAGACCACAATTAGTTTCATTTAGCATGTTCCAACCTTTTAATTTTTTATTGTGTAGTACATTGTTGTTAATATTTTTTTAGTTATAAAATCCTTAGTATATATTATTTTAGCATGACTTTCATAAATGAGTGCAATACTACTTTAAATGAATTTGGCGCCAAAGATACTTTTTAAACAACTTGTATCAGTTGATTTGCAGTTCTGATGAAGCTCACTTGTGTGTGAGTGAAAGCGCTTAACATTTCTACGATTTTTTTATCATAATAAATGTGTTTTTGATTTTTACCATTTATTGTGGTGCATCTATTCTGAGTTCAGCCTTTTTACTCAGTACGAAGGCAGTTTATTGTTTCGTTGCTGTGTTTCTTTCTTAGATGTAACTATAGAAAGAAAAGGCAAAAATATTGAGACTAGTGTACATAAAAAAAGAAGTACAGGTTAGTAGATATGTGCATAAGAATAGTATGCATGCACCTCATATATTTAAACGAATAATAAAATCCCAGATGCTAAGGGTAAGTAGGTTAAACACTAATGATGAAATTTGTAAAGAACAGCTAGATGATATGGATGCTGAATTTTTAGAAAGAGGTTATTCATATAGAATTGTAAACCGATATGTAAGTGAAACTTTTGAAGCCAGAAAAGATAGTACTATAGTGGCATGTAATATTAGGCAACAAAGCCCTCCATTGAATGTATGCAAAACAGAAGTAATAACATATCTAACAACATATAATTTAAGAGCTGAGCAGGTAAGGAAGGTAATAGAGAAAAATTGGGGTATTCGGATGGCTATGCCAGAAGTACACCAAATATTGGATAGTAGGCCTTATTTTGCATATACAAATGCTCAAAACTAAAAACTTAAACTATGTTATAAAGATTTTCCAAAACAGAATAAGGGAAGGCAGAATGGTTTTGAAATAGGTACCTTTTCCTGCATGAATTGTACTTGTTGTGATGACATTTTTAAAAATGATGCTACTTTATTTGTTCATCCATTAACTAAAGAAAATTTTGCATTTAACTGCAAGGCAACATGTAATACAGAAAATATAATGTACTTGGCAACTTGTACACTGTGTTCGTGTTTCTATGTTGGTAAATGCAGCAGGAAACTTAAGGACCGTATTATAGAGCATAAGTCAAGTATACACAGGAAAGTAGAAAGTAATGCTCTAAGTAAGCAGATAATGCAAAATGGCAATGGACATAGTTTTAAATTTAAAGTAATAGATATAGTATATAAACAGATTAGAGGTGGGGATTTGAACAGTGCTTTAGAGAATAAGGAATATGCTTGGACAATTAGGCTAAAGGCTGATATGAAATCAGGATTGAATAATACACTGACCATTAAGCCAATATTAGTTAAAAAACAAAAGGAAATAAGATAAAAATACGTTTTGAACTATGTTTTATAAATTTTAATTTTATATTATGTATGTTATATGCATATGAGTATGTTTTAAATAATTAATCTTAAAGTAATCAAGTGAATTTTGTAATCAGTTTTATGTTTTTATAGGCTAGCTGTTATCATGTGGCTGTTTAAATGACTACTTAATAAAGGCTTTAGAATCTAGTTTAGACACTTTAGCACTGATGAAGGATTTGTAATCCAAAAGCTTTGTTGTTTTATTAAAAGTATCTGGCATTTTTCTGGAGTTGTATTTATTGGATTCGTGCATCTGGTTACAGTTTCAATTCTATCACTGCTTCAACCTTAATATTTTGTACATCATGGTTGGACAGAGATGAGCTGCCTACTGTATTTTGTTATGTCTGAAGTTGATATAGTATATTGCTGATCACTAAATTCTGTGATTAATAAATCTGATTAATAAAGTCTTTCTTATGCCACTGTGGTGTGGTATGGTTTCTTAGGGGGATCTGGACAATATAATTTTATGGCATGTGGATTTTTCTTTACTGATAAGTAAGATGGTTGTGATTTCTGTATGTAGATGTGTAAGTAAATAGACCCCCTTCTCTTTCTGACTGCAGGTGTGAGATCTTTTATATTGACCTGAGCTACCACTAACTTAAGCAGAGGAGTCCTTGACTTCTTTTCTGAAGGATGATATACTAAGGAGTGCAGCATCCTCCATGCCCTTAGGCTACACTACAGTGGCAGCAATCCATCTATCTGATGTAAGAATAGAACACAGAGCCTTCCCCACCTAAGGCAAATATCCTATCTGCTGTGCCACTGACACTGCTGACTTGTGCTCCTCACAAGTGCTAACATGTTCACTGCTGCTCATACCTAGTCCAGGTACCAGTCATGTTTGCTTCGTACTGCTTGTATTGCACCCCATTTCTGTACATTGTTTGACCCTCTTCATCATTAGTTTTCTACCCTCTGTTTATTTCCATGCATCCCATGATTCCCCTTGAAAGTATAGGCAACTTCATCCCTTGTTTGTCTATGCTGATCTATCTGTATTTCCCCCTGTATGCTATCCTAACTGTCCTTTCTTACCCTTTCTTAATCACCCTCCCTCCTTACCAAAAATCCAAACCTCTTTTCCTCAAGTCAGCATACTGCTATATGTTGCAATTATTGTGATCTTGTACTTGTTCTCCCCCTTTCTGACTTTCTCACGCAGTCCTTTCCTTCCAATTTACACATCTGATAGGTGCCATCATATATGGCTACCATAGCACTTCATCTGGGACTACTATATGTCTCTGTAGCTTTATTCCCTAGTTTGTACTTTCCTGCAACCAGTACACAATAAAGCGCAGCATAACTAAAAGACAATAGACTGTGAGTTCACAAATTCTGTTCTTGGGACATTGCACAATGTGACACAAGACCGTGCTAAGAATTTTATACTTCTGTGTATGTTTTCATTACACAGATGAGATACTTCCATTGTTTCACTGCACAGATGTATCCACATCTGGTCATTTATATATCTTGAAGCTTAGCAAGTTGCAAATAAGCAGTGTGTGTCTTGATTTAGAATGTCAGATGTCTCCCTCGGTTGCCATGTAATGTCACTTAGCTGCACAAAGAGTGTGCAGAAGTACAGTGTATCTTGATGAATCCTAGCCTTAGACGAGGTTGACATGACTGATATGCAGAAAATTAATGATATACTTTGTATAAGATTTAAAATTTTAGATTATTACAATGTATCAAATGGTGGGCAGAAAATAAGCTCTCTGATTCGCATATTACCCTCCCTAACTATCCCCATTTTCTTAATGTTTTTGATTCTTCATCAAATCAAAATGAAGATAGTATAGAAAAAAAGACAGACACATAGACAAGGAGAGAGAGAGACAGAGAGAGAGAGAGAGAGAGAGAGAGAGGAAGTGAGCAAAAGATCCTTAAAACACAGCCTCATATGCCACAAAATCCTTCAGAAACATTTAATTTATCTATTACTTATTAAACTCTACAAGTTTTCAAGGCATACGTTTGTATAAGCTAATGTTTCTCAAGCTTTAAAACATTTTTTTGTAATTTTTAAGGTTATATGAATATCTCACATCACAACTACTACAGCTCCAGTACATGATTTTGCATTTTTTTATACTTTCTGATAATTAACTAATTTCATAATGACAACATAACAAAAAAGTTGACATTCCCAATTATTCTTTTAATGGATGCATAATCATGAACAATGCCTGCCAACTGCTTGTCATCAGCTTACTTAACGTGTCAGAATGCTGCAAAAATGTATGGCAGCAGCAAACAGATTTAACAAAGAAGTGCAAAAATGGACACTGACGAACAGTGCTGTCAGAAAAGACATACGTTCTTTGCCTTAACACATTTTGCTTTTCTGAGATTAGCAACTGGTTAATGTTTCCTCTTGAGAAAATGTGTTAGGATGCAAATTCTGAAAAAACAATACATGTTTTAACAAAAAGGCAGCATGTTAATAGGATTTTTGTTTGTTTATTTACAGATGGCATTTCTGCATAAATGTCTAAGTTAATATAGCGATGCAGTTTATCAGTCGACCTATACAGAAACACAGGATTCATGTCATTTCATAGCATCACATACTTTTAAAAATAAGTTGACAGCTATATGGAAAAGCCATTAGATATTTATGGTTTAGAAGCCAAACAAATTTCTGGTGAATAGAGAATATTTAAGTACATTTAATTAAACAATAAAAGCTACATTCAATTCAAAAACAGAAGCATTCAATTTGCAAAGCAATCAGTGTACATGTGATAAATCCAGCTTTATTCAGGAAATTTAGATAGGTATCTGTAGTTGTCTGTATTTTAAAGAAACGACAGAAACATACAAATTGGAGCCAGCATTGTTTTCCTCACATCCATGGCTTTAAGACAATGATTATGGGTTTTAATTGTAACAAGGTACTTGTATTTACCTTTGGCTGGACTTGAAATGCCTTCTTTTAAAAAAATGTGAAATTTTAAAATCTTAAGAAAGAAAAGTTAAGCATGAAATGATGGCAACTACACTGCTCTGATATACTGTAAAAGTATTGTCATTCACAAGGGTATATGGAAAGTTAATGCACTGCTAAGATGTCCTCAAGTGGAGAGTTGAATCACGGAAACAAGAAAGAACTGCACAGATCTACTATAAAATGCTGTTACTTTGAAAAGGTGAGGCATTTCTTTTATTAAGTAATATCATTGTATAGTAGCACAATACTATGTTTAGATATACCGCCCATTTAGGATGAGGATGGCAGAGCACTATGCATATTAATGAAGGTGCGCTGCCCAACCTCCCAGGCTTACATGGAGCGTGTACAAGTGCAGGGGGCATGTCTGAGAACAGAGCTCTCAGAATAAACACACCCCTGCAATGTAGAAAAGCAGAAAGTGGAAATAAATGAGCGAGACTGCTCAGAGGTGTCCACATATCCCCCACCAACAGTCCCCCATGTGTACAACAGCAACAGGACATAAAAATCAAAAGAAGAAACCCTTTTTTTTTCAATATCTGAGTACAGCTAACCATAGGTGCGTGGGTATGCCCATTGCTCAGCTGCGGTTAAAGCAACTTAAAAGGCTGAACAGAATAACAAGGAAAATATATGCAAATGAAGCAGCACAGCAATAGTGTAGTGGGCAAAGCATTCGCCTAACAAGCAGGCATTCCCGGTTTGAGCCACACTGCAGCACAGTCTATTTTACATGGCAAAGCATGATACAACCAATATTTTTATTGCAAAACCTACTAAATAACATATATTTATGAACTGGAGTACTGCCGGAAATGCACATGTGAAGAGTAAGTGTCGTAATGAATAAGGCAGTAGTAAGCAGGTGTAAGCACAGGTAAGCAATAGTAAGCATATGTAAGCACAAGTAAGCATGTTTAAGTGCGTTTGCGTGGGGGGTAAGCATTGCCTACACAGATTAAGCAAAGTAGAAGCTGAGTGTAAGAAACTATAACCTGAAATAAGCAGTGCTTACCACTACACAAACCTGAGCAAACCCGCTTACAACTGCTTTAAAGTGCCTTAATCACTCTATCTCCAATGGGCCTTTGTCTGCCTAGCAACAAAAAAAACAGCCATGCAGGTCTCAAACCCAGAACCCTATTCACCTTAGCCCCAGTAGCTATCCAGCAAGCTATCACAGAAGTATAAAAGAATGAGGTAGTAGTAAACATGTTCTCACCATAGTATAACCAAACTGAACCTGTGAAAGGCATTAGTATAGAGTCATATGTGCCATAACTAACTACATAACATAAATATGTGAACTAGAGTACAGCAGTAAGCCTAGAAGTGAGGTATACTTGTAACAGAGTGTCGAAGTCCCCAATAAAACACAAGGACCCCACAGAGTGTACACATCACTCAGGGATACTAGGCATACATATAAGGTGTAATGAATAATAACACAATGCCAAAAAGGCATTATAATGAATGTCTACTGTAGGCAATACCAAGCATTGCACAGGCCAGCTTAGGAGGTGTGAGCAATGTGTAGACCTGCTAATTCTTTCTGCCCAATAGTATACCCCTTTAAACAATGCCAACCCTAGGCAAGCAGGTTTGCCCATAGCTTAGCCTTTTCAAAATTGGCCAATCATGGAAAAGTGTGGGAAATCAGCCCTAATTAAACCCAAGAGGTGGGAATACAGCTCATAACTGGTTGTAGCTTCCCCTTACAGACACTATGGCAGTAAGGAGAGAAGGAATGCGCTTCCAGGTGCAGAGTTGGTGCATCCCAGAGTCCAAGGTCATGGCTGGACTCCTAGTTAAAGACCATGCACAGAGACTGCTGCAGGGCCAGTACCAGGGCTTGCCATATAAGGCGGAGGCCTGGGGCTGTCTCACCCGAGACCTCACCAGTGCCACTGGCATACCCCAAACTGGTGAGCAGGTCAGGCACTGCTATGCTGACCTGAAGCGGTGGAATGGGGACCTCTTGGAGGAGTGGCTCAAAGAGACAAGAGCATCAGGGGATGTCCCAGCCATGTGCAAGTATCAGTCCACTACGTGTTTAATAATTGCCAGCTCAGGTATATCATGGATAGGCATGGCTAAATATTCCTCTTATGTCCCCCACAGCTGCAATGGAGCTGGCCAAGAACCAGGAGGCCCACATCTGCCACCTGGTGTGGTTGCGATGTGAGGTAGGTTAGTAATACTCATGCTTTTACTGTCATAGGAAATAAAAATAAAAGTAGTAGTAAAGCAATTGCTAGTATAAAACCTGTATTGTTCAAGGCAAGTACTGCATACACTAGAGAATATGGCAGGAAGAGTCTCATATTATTAGTATGGCAATAAAAGTGTAATACCCTGACAAAGCAGGACTGTATGTGTATATTCTGGTATCATATGGTAATGTAGATTTGCAATCATGTAATAGTACTGTAGTATTAAGCACTGTTACCCACACCATGCACTATAATGTGAATGTGTAGGAATGCCTGTATATGACAGGTGTAATCCCCAGACGCCATTTAGTACAACTGAGAGACACATAGACAGTAAACAGGGGAAATACAGACAATAAAACCTGAATAGCACATGCAACTGACATGTGAACTGTTGTTTTATTAGCACACACAGCCACGGTTTGAATCCTGCCAGTGGCAGTAGTCTGCATACAGAATTATACACCACAACTGTACAGATATGTCCAGACTGCCTATTAAAGTGGCCCATATCTAATACCTATCAACCTGCCCTCCTGGAAAATCAGTGGGATGATCTCAGACATATCGGCAGCAAACAGGAAATACAACTGATTGACACACATCTATGACAACAAACCTGGCACACTAGCAACTCCCCAATACCTTATGTGACTAAGAAGCCACATATGTCCGATTTACACCCCAGCCTGTTAAGCTGTGGTTAGAGTGTGTACAGTAACAGAGTGAGATGTATGTGCATAATACTAATGTGTAATCTGGAACCTTGTGTGGCAAAAGTCAGGTAGTGCTAACAAACATTGCTCCCACAGGTACATTGGATATGAACACTGTGCTGCGAAATACAGACCAATAAAACCTGTACTGGTACCATCCACCCTGATATTGTAGGGGATTGTGAGTGTTGCAGTTTCTCTGAATAATAAAGTATTACTGGTCACTGTCGCCCAGATTGTGCTACATAAGATAATGGTGTAGGAAAGCATGTATATGTGTGTGTCAGGACACTAAAGGTGGAAGAGGGCAATATTCTAGATATGTCCAGGCATACCAGCATGTGGTCAACATATGGCCAGAGTCTGTGCTGAAAGAGTTGGATAGCATAGTGCAAAACATCAACCTGGAATCTGGCTGTATGTGTACAGTTAGTCAGTGTTCATAGGTCCATAGGTTCATAGGCAGGTACTAGGCTATCAGCCCAAGGACCTATGTAAGCCTAGCCAACAAAGTTCCCTGGCTTATTCCACCCAAGAAAGATATTTTCCTGTGCCACTGTCAAGCAGAGACACAGAAGTGATCCCTGGGGTGTATTTCCTATTTCCCATCCACTCATCAAGATTTTTCTTGAAGAGTGCTAATGAAGAACTTTGTTTAACATAGATGGGTAGCCTGTTCCAGAGTATGGGAAGTCTCTGGGACAGGAATCTATCCCTCCAGCATGTCCTGTTTATTGTGGTGACAAGGTTTAGGTCCCTAGAGCATGTAGCTCAGAGGGATTGGGATTTCTTTAGGTGTAGCATGTCCAACAGCTCTGAGCTTGACATAGCTTTATATGTTAGGCAGAGATCACCTTGGAGTAGGCGATATGCTACAGAGTAAAGATGGAATTTTTTGAGGTGGTCAGAATCGGGCATTTATTTGAGGCCAGTAATCCTCTTTGTGAGGTACTTCTGTGGCCTTTCCAGCTGCTGCAGATGTCTTGTGAGGTACATTCCAAAAGGAGCGTTGCACTCTATCATGGGTCTAATAAGTGTCGAGTAGAGGGGAACAATGACCTCTTTTTTCCTGGATGAGAACCCTTTTATGATGAGGTGTGCCATGTAGAAGAACTTCCTGACTATTGTGGCGATGTGACTATCAAACGAGAGACTACTGTCCACCTGGATCCCAAGGTCTCTTATTATGCATTCGGTGTTAAGTAGATTGCTGCCTATGTGGTAGTTCATGGGTACAGAGTTTTTACCAAAGGGGATGACACTGCACTTTTTGGCATTGAGCTTGAGGCCATGGCTCTGACACCAGGCATCTGTCTCAGCGAGGCTGTTTTGTAGGATGTCCACATCAGTTGGGGACTTGACTATGGCTCCTAGTTTGCAGTGATCTGTGAACTTCATTAACCAGAGGCCTCCTGTGTTAGCCTGTACTTCAGAGAAGTAGAAACCAAACAGGAAAGGTCCCAAGATGGAACCCCGGGCTAATCCACTTGTCACTGCTTTGAGATCAGATTTGGAGTCTGCAACTTTTACAGTGTGGGTTCTGTTAGTGAGCCAGTTGGCAACCCATCTTGTGACATAGGGATTTATACCTAGTTTAGTGAGTTTAGCTATAATTCCAGAATGGGGGATGGTGTCGAAAGCCTTGGCGTGGTCAAGATAGGCTGTGTGAACAACCCTACCCTCATCTACGGCTTTGGTGACTGCCTCAAAGAAGTCAATCAGGTTCAGGAGGCATGATCTGCCTTTCACAAACCCGGATTGGGTGGGATCCAGAGTTTGGAGGTTACCAATGTCTTTGTTTATGAGTTCCATGATGATACATCCCATGGCTTTGCCTAACAAACATTCCCTCCACAGGTATGCCAGGAAAGAGGTGTATACTGCAGGTAAAACCAGTTCATGTGTAATTATGTTGACAGCCATATCAGTGTCCATTATAGGTGTATAGGGTAGTGTAGTAAGACTTGTAAGATTCAGATAACAGCACTGACTAGGAAAGTAATGTGGAGTACAGGAATATACTACTTGTTAATTGACATCTTTCTCTCCCCCCACCGTATCTCCAACAATGATCAACATACCCACCCCAACTGGTATGTACTGACTGATAATGGCCAATCGTTTGATAAATATTCTAATGCTTCCCAAGCATGTGCCATATTGAATTATTTCAACATTGTTGGCATAGTGCCATCAACGTACCTGCATGCTGTTCGTATTACCACTGTGGTCCAATATATGCATGTGTTCTGTTTGCTATGCAACTGTTCCGTATCTGGTGTCTGGGTTAATGGGAATATCTATGCATGCTGTTCTACCTAACCCTGCAATGTGTTGACTATTACTAACCCATATATGATGTTGAAATCTAAACAGTATAGCACGCTTGGGAAGGTTGGTCCCAGTGGACCCACATGTCCCACCTCAGTTGGCCAAGGTACCGGGCACCAGCATGTCTGGGGCCTAACCCTGCACCTCCTTGTCAGTTTGTCCTGCACCACCTTTGGGTGGAATCGCCTCAGGGGATGGGGCTCACCACCCCAGGAGTGGGCACGGACAGGCACCTGTCACCCATCGCCAGGTCGGGTTTGTGCTGAGTAGAGAAATCAACAACCAGATTGGTGATCTTCTACGCCAGCTTGAGGGGCGTGTGTCTCGATTAGAGAGTCAGCTTGGCTCTGTGGCTCAGCCCCTAGCACAGCCACCTTCAGGGCTGTGAAGGTGCAGTGGTGACTGCCTATGGGTGGAGACCTCAGGCCCACTGTTACCACTGGGGGCTTGTGGGCTTCCGATATCCCAACACCCCTCTCCATCAAGGTGTTTACTCCTGACATGTGTCATATACTGCCCCTGTATGCATCTTGTGTGTCTTGTCTGTTGACCTACCCAGCCTACCTCCCCAAATAAACCTACTACACCTCCCCAACATCCCACTCCCACTTGAAAAAAAGGGCAATCTGTTCACAGAAAAAAATCTCTTCCCATTCATAGCTGTCCATTTTGCACAGGTGCCATTGGACACATGTAATCTGGTCTACTTGGCATCACAACGAGTTGTTGTTGACCTCACCCCTCTCCCAGGGGTTTGAGTGTCCAAACCTACCTCCAAATTCAGTGTATATGCACAGCTGTTGCTGTAGATGAAATGGGCAGCTATGGACCTTCCCTAAATCCTTCCTGCACATCCCTAGATATTTTTCCTACTGTCTTTCATAGGTTCATAGATTCATAGGTTGGTACTAGGCTATCAGCCCTAGGGCCTATACAAGCCTAGCCATAATGATTCCCTGGCTATTTCTTCCCACACTATTTACTTCCCTGGACCCTTGTCCAGCAGGGCGACTAATGGGATCCCCGGGGTGAATTTCCTTTCTCCCATCCAGTCGTCAAGGTTCCTTTTGAAGAGGGCCAAAGAGGCACTCTGCTTGACATGTATGGGCAATATATTCCAGAGTCTTGGGAGTCTTTGGGTCAGGAACCTATCCGTCCAGCATGTTTTGTTCATTGTGATGACAAGGTTTAGATCCCTGGAGCGTGTGGCTCTGAGGGATTGGGATTTCTTTAAGTGTAGCATGTCCAACAGCTCTGGGTTTGACATGGCCTTGTATGTTAAGCAGAGATCGCCTCTGAGTAGACGATATGCGACAGAGTATAGCTGCAGTTTTTTAAGGCGGTCAGCATAGGGCATCTGCTTTAGGCCTGTGATTCTTTTAGTGAGGTATTTCTGCAGCCTTTCCAGTTGTTGCAGATGTCTTGAGAGGTACATACCAAATGTGGTGTTGTATTCTATAATGGGTCTAATGAGGGATGAGTACAGTGGGACACTGACCTCCTTTTTTCTGGATGAAAAGCCCTTAGTCATGAGGTGTGCCACATAGAAGGATTTTCTGCCTGTTGTGGTGATGTGGTTATCGAAGGTGAGACCACTGTCCACCTGTTTCCCTAAGTCTCTTATCACACTTTCAGTGTTTAGTGTACTGCCACCTTTATGGTAATTCATGGATACATGTTTTTTCCCAAAGGGGATAACTATACATCTTTTGGCATTGAGCTTGGCTCTGGCACCAAGCATTTATTTCTGTAAGGCCCTTTTGTAGAGTATCCACATCATTTGGGGATTCAATAATGGCTCCCAGTTTGCAGTCATCTGTGAACTTTGTTAGCCAGAGTCCTTCAGTGTTGGCCTGTACTTCAGAGAAGTAGATGCTAAACAAGAGCAGTCCCAGGACTGAACCCTGAGGTACTCCACTTGTCACTTGTCTGGAGCTAGATTTGGAGTCGGCTACTTTTACAGTGTGGGTTCTATCAGTAAGCCAGTTAGCAACCCATTGGGTGACATAGGGATTAATGTCCAGCTTAGTAAGTTTATCTATGATTCCAGAGTGGGGGGATGGTGTCAAAGGCCTTGGCAAGATATAGATAGGCTGTTTGGACCAACTTACCCTTGTCCATGGCTCTGGAGACTGATTCGAAGCAGTCAATCAGGTTCAGGAGACAAGATCGGGCCTTCACGAACCCAAACTGGGTGGAGTCCAGTGTTTGAAGGTTGTCAATGTCTTTGTTTATAAGTACCATGATAATGCATTCCATACCCTTGCAGATAAGGCTTGTCAGACTGATGGGACGGTAGTTTCCAGGATCCAAGGTGGATCCCCCCCTTGTGGAGTGGGATAACTGTAGCTGTGCGCCACTCAGTGGGCATGAAACCTGAGGTGAGGCTATGATTAAACATGACACTTAGTTGAGGTGCCAGTTCATATTGTAGTTCATGTAGTACACAGCCCAGGATGT